>NW_004525151.1:23425-30816 GCF_000260255.1 Octodon degus
CGGAGTGGTGGTGGGCGGCCCGAGGGGCTGGGAGAGGGTCCGGCCCACGCTGCGCCTGGGCTGGGACTGTGTCCTGAGTCTTAATTGACCTTGAAAGGCTAGGGCCAAAATGTTTGTTTTCCCTGCGAACTTCCTTTTTCTCTACTTTTGGTCTGCAAACTTAGATTGTTAACCCTCCAGAGGAGAAGCTTATTGTTATTAGGTATATCTAAAAATCTAAAGAAACTCCCAGTAACTAGTAGAAGTTTCCATTGCCTCACTAAATATAGAACTAATTTTTATGCAATGATTGCTGGGTATGCTTTTTTCTAAAACACAATACTAACTGAGCCATCTGCTTTGTACAAGCAAATTCCCTTTGTCCACCGCCAATGGTTTCTTGTACACACTTCTCTGATTAGTCCAAGTTCACCTTATTGGGATCTATTTTATTTCATGACAATAGGACCACAGCCATTCATCAAAGTTTTTTAGATACACTGATGCACTCAGCATTATGTGAGGTCACTGAGAGTGTGTTTTTTTGTGCTTTGGTGTGTGAGATCATCTTTTGGGCTCCTTGGTTAACGTATTTTCTGCAGACCTCATTAGGTTCTACTAAAGACACAAAATGTTCTTGGACAGATGACGCTTAGTCATGATCATGCTTGATGATCATTCCACTTGCTTCACATTCTGAGCAGGATCTCCAGTTTGTTGCAGATTTACTGTAGTTTCACATTCTTCCCACTCTTCAGACCAAAAATATGCACTATACCTTGATTTTGTTATAGAACCAATATTTTTCTGAGAATGGAAAATGCACTGAGGGACAGTCTCTGGACAGTCCCAGATATCTTTTTTTTTCCTTTTTATTTCTTCTTTTTTTCCTGCATTACCAGGGATTGAACGCAGGTCTTTGAGCTTGCCAGGGAAGTGGTTATTCCACTGAGCCATCTCCCTAGCCATATATGTATATATATATTTAGTACAGGGTCTACAGAGTATCACAACACAGATTGAACTTGTACTCATCCTTTCTGTTTTTCAGCCTCTGAAGTGCTGGCATTACAGGTGTGCACAATCACGACTACACTGTCTCCACCTCAGCATAGCTTGGGTTCAGGGCCATCACCATAGGCCGAAGATCAAAACTCTGGATGCTGAGTCTACTTAAGCAAGCACTTTAATTTGCTGAGCTATCTGACTGGCCCTTGCAATTTTCTTCTTTATGAATGCTCACACTTTAGCCAAAGACTACATTTGAGGAGAAGAAATAACAAAGATGGACTCTAGGAACTAAAGGACCCTCTGTGAAGGCACCATCTTGCAAATTGCACACCTTGAATTTCTTCACACTAAGCAAAGACTGTGAATACTTCACTTGCACTGAGCATTTGCACAAGGTCTTCTGCTACCCTGCAGCCCACAGCCAGAAGCTCATAGAAGGCATGACCCTGGATGGTATTAGAAGGCACCTCCTCATCTCAGGTGAGGAGGTTCTTGAGATGTTGACACAGGAGAAAGGAAGCTTTGCTCCCCTGCTGTAATTTCTGATGAAACAAGGACCATTTCTGGTCTTGATCTCGAATGTGAAAACTGCGTTCCCTAGGTGAAACAGATAGAAATCAAAGCCCAAAAGTGGTCATATGAATATTGATACACATTTTATGAGACAATCCTTAAGCTGCCCTAAAACAGAATTCAGATTTAGGGGCCTACCAATGGCAAAGGAAAAGAAAGATAAAGACAGCTGTCCTCTGTGTCAGAAAATGTTCCTGGAGGATTCCTCAACATTCTCCTCATCTCCTCTACTCTAACCAATCAAACATCTCCATGAGTCTTCCCAAGATGCCTATTGACGTCCGCATTGGCTGAAGACATCTCTTTGTTGGTAGAGAAACAGTGCATTTGTGCAGTGAAGCAACAGAAATGTCTCCAACACTAAAGATAACAAAGAAGATTCAGGAGAACGTTCATATGAGGTGTCACTCCTTACACACAATGCCCTAAGCAGAACTCATGATAAAAAAAAATTCAGTTGATTTTGATAAAGTGCAGTTCTTCTTTCTATAAATGGTGCTTAAGAAAATTGGACAAAATGAAAGAAAAATATGTGTCAGGAAGAAACACACTTTCTGAATGAAAAGTCACACATGGGTATGCATCAACACAAGAATATGCAGTCTTGTAAATAAGGTAGCAATTCCTCAATATTAAAAGTGTGCAAAACAATAAAGTCTCATAATTGTTCCCTTTGAACTAACTTTATATTAATAAAGTTCAATACAATTTCAGAAGTATTCATGAGAATTTTCATGAAAGTTTATTGCATCCTCTACCAAGTGTTTTGTTCCCTAAAGGTTTCATAGCTCATCATCAGCTGTGTACCTTCCATGTGGCCTTCTGCCTCTCCATGGACCAGACTAGCTTTTTTGTTCCCCCACCCGGGTGGGCACACAAGGCATTCACACACCTTCAACCCTGTCTGCAGTGCACAGAGATCCTTACCTCAGATTTTCTGCCAGGCTCAGCTTCTCAGCCAGACTTTCTTCCTTGTACTGCAGCTTCTCGCCCAGAACAGACCGGATAATGTCTTTGAACTTTCGACAATCTGAGAGAGACAGATGCCCCTGGCTCAGTGCACAGTTGCCCCATGACTATGCCACGGCCTTCAGAAGGGGAGCTGCGACCAACCTAAATATAAATGCTATCACCCCACATGGGTGTTTGTATGCAGGTCCATGTTTTCATACTACAATCTACTGCACAGAGGACAGTTCATGGTCTCAATTTTATGCAAAGAAATGTGAACATTTAAAGGCCTATAAATTGACATCATTTAAGTAGTGTAGCCAGAGTGAGAATTAATATCCCGCTTTCCTTGCTATTTGCATGCCTGCAAGCATGGTGAAAGTTCCCAAAACCCAGTGAACTTTCTTTAAGAAGTGTGGCATGCATCAACCCCACAAAGTGACACAGTGCAAAAGGCAAGGATTCTCTATATGTACAGGAAAAGAGGCATTATGAAAGGTAACAGTGGCTATGGTGTGCAGATTAAGCCAATTTTCCAGAAGAAGGCCAAAACTACGAAGAAGATTGTTCTGAGGCTTCAGTGTGTGAGCCCAACTGCAGATCTAAGAGAATGCTGACTATTAAGAGATGCAAGCATTTTGAACTGTGAGGAGATAAGAATAGAAGGGGCAAGTGATCCAGGTTTATCTTTTCATGGTTTTTATTGTGAAAAAAATAAAATCTTGCTGTGTTCACTTAAAAAAAAAAGAATTGTTATCCCATGATGTCTAAATCTGCATCCAGGAAAAAAATATTAACAAACCTGCAGCACTGAAAGTCAAATACGAATGATTAGAGGCATAACTCAGTGGACTAAGGTCCTGTTTAGAAAAGCTCAGAGACTAGGAGTTCAATTCCCAGGGACCACATGCCACGCTAATCCCACCCCCAGGCACACTGAGCCTGTGAAGCAAACAAGCTGTGCTTATGCATGCATGCCCTAAATCACAGAAAAATATGTGACTGAAAACAGGAGGATCACTATGAGTATGGGCTTCCTGGTGAGATCCTTTATCAAGTACACGAAAAAGAGAAAAAATATGAAAAAAAGAAAGTAAAAGAAAAAAAAAACACCAAAACGTCAAACACTTAGGTGGCCTGGAAGCAGCAATAGGCTTTACTCATAGATTATAGCTGAAAACATTCTTGTCTTGGAACTGTGGTAATGATCAGATTATTAAAAGATGAGGGCCAGGAAGATGGCACAGTAGAATAAGTGCTTTTCTGGTAAGCACAAAGGCCTGAGTTCAATCCCTAGTTGCACCAAAAAAATATGAACAAGAATTATGTGAAACAAAAACCTGAAAGTCCATGCCCAAGACTAAAAAATTTGTATCAGTTTAGGAGCAGTAGAAATACCAACTTTAGTGTTTACTTTGAGATAGGCATTGTTGGAAGAATTTTATTAGACTAGGCTACAGTGATCAGGAACAGAAGTAGGTATGACCACAGACCATATAAATACTTGAGAAATCAGAGAGTAGGAAAAGATAAGAAACCTGCACTAGAACCATGGAGATGGATCCAGGGTGCATGCTCGACACACCATCACCTCTAAGGGCAGAGCAGGATACATGTTTTCTCTGTCAACTTCAAAGTCAAAGTATTTAGCTGCAATACTCATATTGTAGGGAAATCTGCTCACAAGTGAAATAAATTAGATTCATGTAAACATTGCCTCGCTCCCATGAGGAGCTCAAAGAATAAATAAGGTCTCAAATACACACAGATAGGGTGAAATGGGAAGAAATATCTCAAAAGTAGAGAGGAACTACAATGAGGAATGAGGAAAGAGAGGAAGGGAGGAAAAACACAAGATAGTCATAGTACTAATTTCTATTAGCTAATTGTTAAGAAACCTTAGTGCTGATAAATAGGAGAATTTTTGCATATTTCTCATTCTTTGAGTAACTATTTGATTTAACATGTGCAGTGTATAATCTCTTCTTACTCTCATATTTAATTTTGAAATTCTGGATTTTTTCCCAAAACATTACATAAATTTAGGTCAATTTCAGTTGAACTATACATTGCACCAATGACTTTTGTAGAAAACTTTACTTCATAAATGCAAATTCTGGGTCCAAACTAGTAGGGTTGTATGCACTCTTGGTGTTGCACACTGTCCTTGTCCACTGATTCCAATCAGCACAGCCCCTCTCAGTGCTCTGCTCAATGGACTCCTGCTTGGCATGCTCATTGAAGAGGGGAGAGGAACCTGGACACAAGCCTGGGGCTCAGTGTGGCTGATGGGATTCATGTCTTCATCTGACTTTGGCCTCATGTCTCATCGCTGAAACCTTAGTGATATACTTTGGTTGGCTGAGCTTCCTAAGGCCCTCCAGGTACACTGGCTCAGCTATAAGTAGATGGGGTGCTTCTTTTATATCCCAGAAATATCTGCTCCAACACCAGGGTGTAATGTGGTTCTCTTGAACTAAAAGGAAAAAAGTGCAAGCCAGGACTCATGGCTTGTTCTTCAGAGCAGTCTCTGATCTCCATGGTGACCCTTATGTCTGCTCTAGTTTCATTCAGCAGCACAATTCTCTCTGAGCCCAATAAACCAAGACACCCCTACCAACATGTTTCCTCAGCATAATCAGCATAGCATTTTGTCAATAAGAGGTCAACAGAAGCTTGAGTTAAACACAGTATCATTTCTTGTAGAAATTTAGGTCAACAGTGATATTATACATCTATAGGATCTCCTGAGGTAAAAATAGGGTCCAATAAAAATGGTCATAACTGATCTTCAACAGGAGCTAATTCTGAGTTTGGTTGAGGAAGCAGTAAGGTATTTTAACCTTAGCCTCATTAATGAATCAGTATTAATTGATAACCATAGTGTAACCCTATATTTCGCTATAAATCTCAGCTGATACAGTAGGAATACTATGATTTGAATGTCAGCAGGGTTACATAGTTTGTTCAAAATGAGATTCAAGGACATAGGGAGACCTTACTCTAAAAAACAAAGAAGAAATTTTGCAGAATGCTTAGAGAGAGTTTTGCATCATCTTTAACCGAGGAATAAAAATGAACATCTAACCTTCTAGGAACATGGGAGAAACATCAACTTGGAAGAAAAGGTCCTTTCTCAGTGTGAAAAAACTTGTTCACCACTTCAGGGATCATGAACCATCGAACTTACTGTGCTTTTGCAGCTCCTTAGCCATGGAATAGACAGTAGCTTCAGACACAAGAAAACGTTGTTTGAGTTCATGAAACTTCTCCTTACTCTCCTCCAGCTGTGATCGTAATTGCTGTTCAGGGTCTGAAATACTCAGTTCAACCTCTGAATGACAAGGAGGCCCGATGTGTATTCCCATGATGACGGATGTGTTGAAACAGGTAGAGCCGGAGACTGTGGACACATCCCAAACACATGATAAGTTCAAATCAAATGAAATCAAACACGTTGGATGAGGACAGTTGTATGATAAAACTATACTTATTAAGTTACTGCTGAGATTAACATCACCAAGAACACTTGAGTATTCTTAACCTTAACAATCAGTATCAAGTACCAGAGCTGAAGACACTGCTTGTAGCTCAAACTCTAGCAAAGCAGGTAATGTTGACAGTTGCTGTCAGGTAATAGAATGTGGTGGTGTCATGCAGCCCCTCTTTCCAGCAGCCTCAGCTATGCAAGTACACAAAGCTACTGTGTCTTGACCCAGAAGACAACTGCTGACAAATGCACAGTCATTCCACAATCTTATTACTTGTGTCTTTTTTGGCCAAGAACTATGGCCTCTTTCTCAAAGATCAACACATTTTTCACAGTGCTCTTTCACATGTATGTATAAACTCACCGTAGAATAAACCATTACCAAACATACTGTGTTTTTCTTAGCACTGTCTAGAATATATATCAACACCTGTTTCTCATTAAGGTACATTTTAAGGATGCTTTTTAAGTAAAAATTGTGAACTCATTCTAATTATAAAAATACAAAAGCATCACAGTGCTCTTCTTTGAGTTTTTCTCCGTTACTTCTAAATTTATTAAAATTATAGACAAAGCAGTAATATATAATATTAAGAGAATAAAACGTTTCTATTTTCAATTTGCAACATAGCTTCTTAAGATTATACTTTCCTCCCTTCAAGTTTATGTTGACCTGCTTTTCAGTCCCTGGGCTGAGTCCTTTCATTACACCCAAGGTAAATTAGACCTCACTACTTCTTAACATCCAGAGAGGCTGGAGGATGTGATTTATGACTTTTATTTGTTGTTGCTTTGTACATCACCAGCTACTGAAGAATATATGTATTTGAGATTTCTTTCTACTCCAACAAAAGCTTCTCACTAGCAGTCGAAGAGAATACGGTTGTTCATTTTATAAAATCTTGTGTGTGCTTAGTGACTTCTTAGAAAACATTTGTAAATACTTTGTATCTTTATGTCTTCTTTCAGTGTATTCAGTAAAACATAGTTGTAAAAATCTATTCATGGGATATGGCTTGATGGACTGAGGGAAGCAACGTCAGTTTGTTGACCTGTGACTCAGTTCCACTAACAGAACTCATCAAAATCTATAGCATGAGCCCATGGTGAGCATGACCCACAGTGCGCATGCACAACGGAGTAAGAAGAACAGGAATCCAAGATTGAGCTGGGAGGCACTGGCAGGTGGCAATCGATGCACTGCAAAACTCCTCACTCTCCCAGCTGTCATCACCACCTAGGTATTGGGAGCCTCTATGTTGAGTTCCTGGTATAAGCGGAACTGTTCAGATTAGTTTCCGTGCTTTGTAGAGTGGAAGGACAATAAATAGGATCATGGGCCATGGACCATGTAAAGACCGAAAACTCTAGCAATCACGTTGAAAGC
>NW_004525151.1:33679-37689 GCF_000260255.1 Octodon degus
GTGAAAAAGAATTATGTGAAACAAAGACCTGAGAGTACATGCCCAAGACTGAAAAATTTGTGTCGGTTTAGGAGAAGTAGAAATGCCAACTTTAGTGTTTACTCTGAGATAGGCATTGTTGGAAGAATTTTATTAGACTAGGCTAGAGTGATCAGGAACAGAAGTAGGTATGACCACAGACAATATAAATACTCGAGAAATCAGAGAGTAGGAAAATATAAGAAGTCTGCATTAGAACCATGGAGATAGATCCAGGGCTCATGCTTGACACACCATCACCTCTAAGGGGAGAGCAGGATACATGTTTTCTCTGTCAACTTTAACTTCAAAGTATTTAGCTGCAATAATACTCAGATTGTAGGGAAATCTATTCGCAAGTGAAATAAATTAGATTCATGTAAATATTGCCTCCCTCCCATGAGGAGCTCAAAGAATAAATAAGGTCACAAATACAGACAGATATGGTGAAATGGGAAGAGAAATATCCAAAAGTAGAGAGGAACTAGAATGAGGGAACAAGAAAAGAGAGGAAGGAAGGAAAAACAGAAGATAGTCATAGTACTAATTTCTATTAGTTAATTCTTAGGAAAGCTTGGTGCTAATAAAATTGGGAGAATATTTGGCGTATGTCTTATACTTTGAGTAAATACTTTGATTTAACATGTGCAGTGTATAACCTATTCTTATTCTGATATTTAATTTTGAAGATCTGGGTTTTTTCCAAAACATAAACAAAAATTTACATCAATTTCAGTTGAACTATACATAGCACCAATGATTTCTGTGGAAAATTTTACTTCATAAATGCAAATTCTGGGTCCAAACTGGTAGGATTGCATGCTCTCTTGGTGTTGCACACAGGCCTTGTCCACCAATTCCAATCAACACAGCCGCTTTTAGTGCTCTGCTCAGTGGAGTCCTGCTTGACATGCTCATTGCGTAGGGGAGAGGGCCCTGGACACAAGTATGGGGCTTACTGTGGCTGATGGGATCCATATCTTCATTTGACTTTGGCCTCATGTCTCATTGCTGAAATCCTAGTGATATACTTTGATTGGCTGGCCTTCCTAAGGCCCTCCAGGTACAGTGGCTCAGCTATAAGTGGATGGGGTGCATCCTTTATATTCCAGAAGTATCTGCTCCGACACCAGGGTGTAATGTGGTTCTCTTGAACTCAAAGGAAAAGAGTGTAATGTAGGACTCATGGCTCCTTCTTCAGGGTAGTCTCTAGTCTCCATGGTGACCGTTATGGCTGCTCTAGTTTCAGTTAGCAGCACAATTCTCCCTGACGCCATTATACCAAGACACCACTATCAACCCATTTCCCCAGCATAATCTGCACAACATATTGTCAATCAGAGGTCAACAGTAGTTCGAATTAAACAGAGTATCATTTCTTCTAGAAATTTAGGTCAACAGTGATATTATACATCTACAGGATCTCCTGGGGTTAAGATATGATCTAAGAATTATGGTCATAACTGATCTTCAGCAGAGGAGCTAATTATGTTTTTGGTTGAAGAATCAGTGAGATATTTTAACCTTGGCCTCATTATATGTGTCAGTATTAAGTAATAACCATAGTGTCACCCTACACTTCACTGTAAGAGAAATCTTAGCTGACACAGTAGGATTACTATGATTTGGATGTCAGTAGGGCTACATAGTTTGTTCCAGACCAGACTCAACAACATAAGGAGTCGCTCTCTAATAAACAAAAGAGTAAGAGAATTTGAAAAAGCTTGGAGCCACAGTTTTACATCATCTTTAACCGAGGTATTAAAATGAACATCTTACATTCTAGGAACATGGGAGAAACATCAACTTGGGAGAAAAGGTCCTTTCTCAGTGTGAAACAACTTGTTCACCACTTCGGGGATCATGAACCATCGAACTTACTGTGCTTTTGCAGCTCCTTAGCCATGGAATAGACAGTAGCTTCAGACACAAGAAAACGTTGTTTGAGTTCATGAAAGTTCTCCTTACTCTCCTCCAGCTGTGATCATAATTGCTGTTCAGGGTCTGAAAAACTCAGTTCAACCTCTGAATGACAAGGAGGCCCGATGTGTATTCCCATGATGACGGATGTGTTGAAACAGGTAGAGCCGGAGACTGTGGACAAATCCCAAACACATGATAAGTTCAAATCAAATGAAATCAAACACGTTGGATGAGGACAATTGTATGATAAAACTATACTTATTAAGTTACTGCTGAGATTAACATCACCAAGAACACTTGAGTATTCTTAACCTTAACAATCAGTATCAAGTACCAGAGCTGAAGACACTGCTTGTAGCTCAAACTCTAGCAAAGCAGGTAATTTTGACAGTTGCTGCCAGGTAATAGAATGTGGTGATGTCATGCAGCCCCTCTTTCCAGCAGCCTCAGCTATGCAAGTACACAAAGCTACTGTGTCTTGCCACAGAAGACAACTGCTGACAAATGCACAGTCATTCCACAATCTTATTACTTGTGTCTTTTTGGGCCAACAACTATGGCCTCTTTCCCAAAGACCAACATGTTTTTCACAATGCTCATTCATATGTGTGTATAAAAGCATCATAAAAGAAACCATTTCCAAACATATTGTGTTTTTCTTAGCACTGTCTATAAAACATATCAAAACTTGTTTCTCATTAAGATACATATTAAGGATGTTTTTAAGTAAAAATTGTGAACTCGTTCTAATTATAAAAATACAAAAACATCACAATGCTATTCTCTGAGTTTTTCTCCATTACTTCTAAATTCCTTAAAATTATAGAAGAAGGAGTAATACATAATATTTAGAGAATAAAATATTTTTATTTTCGATTTGTTACATTGCCTCTAAGATTAAACTTACCTCTCTTCTATTTTATGTTGACTTGCTTTTCAATCCATGGCCCAAAGCCTTTGATTACACCCAAATTAGACTTCACTACCTCTTAACATCCAGAGAGGCTAGAGGAGGTGATTCATGAATTTTTATTGTTCCTTTGTGCATCACTAGTCACTGAAGTATATACGTATTTGTGAGTTTTTTTACTCCAACAAAAGCGTCTCACTAGCAGTCAAAGTGAACACACTTGGTTATTGTATATAATCTTGAGTGTGCTTAGTGACTTCTTAGAAATCAATTGTGAATATTTTGCTTGTTTATGACTTCTTTCAGTGTATTCAATAAAAGAGTTGTAAATATCTTTTCATATGATATGCCTGGATGGACTGAGGAAGTGAACATCAGGTTGTTGATCTCTAGTTGAGTTCTACTAACAGAACTCATCAAAATCCACAGCATGAGGTCAGGGTGAACATGACCCACAGTGCGCATGCATAATGGACTACAAAGAACAGGAGGCAGAGGCTGAGCTGGGAGGCACTGGCAGGGGACGAATGATGCCCTGAAAAACTCCTCACTCTCATAGCTGCCATCTCCACTTAAGTATTAGGAGCTTCTGTGCTGATCTCCTGACCAAGCCAGATCTCTTCAGGTTAGTTTCTGTGCTTGGTAGAGTGGGAGGGACAATAAATATGATCATGGACCATGGAGCATGTAAGGAAAGAAAACTCTAGCCATCGCCTTGAAAGTCGGCTTCTTTGATGACCAAACATCGTCCAAACACAGTGTGTATTAATATTGATTTTATCTATTTATTTATTTGGCAGAACTGGGGATTTCAGGCCATAAATATGCAACATCATTTGATATTGCTATAGCATAATGTTTTCCTGAGAAAGCGAACTACAATGTGGGACAGTCTCTGGAGAGAACCTAGATTCCTTTATTTCGGAAACTTGAAGAGTTAGGAAGTGTATGAAGGTCTACACCTCTCCCCTCATTCTCTGTCATCTCCCTTTCATGAGGCTGGGTGAGCCCCTTAGTGTCTGCTGTTAATATTCTCATCTACAGATAGCCCTTAATCAATGTGAAGAAACTTGGCAAGTTCCTTGTGGTAAGGATTAGTGTAACTTTCTTTCTACCTCCCTTGCATGCTTACACAGTGCTTTTATTAAAAGGCATTTTA
>NW_004525151.1:37789-40646 GCF_000260255.1 Octodon degus
CATTTTATGGGAACCAAGGATGTAGCTCAGAGGAACAGAATCTGCCCTGCAAAGACAAGGTCCTGAATACAGTTCCTGATATAAAATAAATGGCATGATAATTCATCTTCAATATCATAAAGTCGAGACCCAGTCATAGCCCAGGAACGGTGAGTGTGTGGTAGAGCTTCATGCTACCTGCGCCAGAGGGACCAGTCCCAGCTCAGGCGCAGCTTGGGCCAGACCCTCTCGCACCCCTTTGGGAAGCTCCCCACCACTCTGCAGAACCTCCACCACCCTGCCCGCCCAGTAGGAATATCTGCCGCTTTCCGGAAACCCCCAGACCTAGTCCTAGCCTAGGTCTGGAGAGTGTGTGGGAGAGCTCCCTGCTACCGTGAGCCGGCTGTAGCAAATATCAGTCTCATCCCAGGTGCGGTGTGGCCGAGGCCATCTCCCACACACTTGGGATGACACGCACCACTCCACAGCACCTCCCCCCAGCACCTAACCGAGTAGGAATTTCTGCCATGTTCCAGGAACCCCCAGTCCTAGCCCACACCCTGTGAGTGTGAGGTAGAGCTTCCTCTCCCCGCTACTCCACCTTGCCCCTCCAGGCACATCTCAAGCCTGGCATACAAGCCTGGGGTTTAACCCTGCAGCTGCAATCCCTGCAGAGAGTATAGAGGATAGATCCAACCAGCTAATCCAGGAGCAGCACATCTTGCCACTGGGACACAACAGATTCGCCCTCAAGGGCAGCAGTGGGAAGGAGCTCAGCACAGCAGCCAGACCCAAGCCAAGCACAGCTGGATAAGTCCAAACATTGTAAAGCTGCAACTGAAACTCAAGGTGATAACTGCAAAAGATCTACAACAATGGTAAGAAAACAGTACTACACAAAATGAAGAGAAGAAAAAAAAATGCAACCTCAGAACACAAGTCCACACCAAACAAGTGTAGAGGACACTAACAAAGAACAAATTGGAAATCACACAGCTGAATGCAATGAATCAATGGCTTCTGAAATAAAAAAACAGATGTAGAAAGGTATAGAGGACCTCATATATGAAGTAAAAAAGAAATCCCTGAATTAATAACATCTGCACTAAAGTATCAAATGCAGAAACATATGGACAAAACCCAGTGGGAACAAAGAAAAAGTACAGAAGACACTAGCTTGGCTCACATGCATGAATTAATAACGTCGATAGTAAATCAGCAACAACATAAAGATATACAGGAAATCAGACTGCAATTCTTCTCTGAAATAAAAAAGGAACTCTCAGAACTCATAGCATCTGAAGTAAAGAAGCAACTACAGAAACATAGGGAGGAAACCCAATCTGAAAGAAACACTGCAGTAAAAGAATTTATAACTGCTTCTAAAGAAGATACTTAAAAAATACAGGAGATTAGAAAAATGATGGATTCCTTGAATGAGCAATACAGGAAAGGAATACATCGCATGAAGCAGAGTCAAAGAGATATAGAGGAAATGAAACTCTCAATCACAAGCTTGCAATACCATTTAAGTGAATATGAAGACAGAGTTTCAGACCTTGAAGAGGCTGGTGTAGCTAGTGAAAAGGTAAGAAAGGATCTCTTAAAAGCAACAAGGATGCAGGAGAGAATAATACATCACCTGCAAGATGATGCAAAGATGAACAATGTGAAACTAATCGGCATCAATGAGGAAGGAGGCGTCAATACAAAAGACATTAAAAAATATGGGCAGAAAACTTCCCAAATAGGAGGAAACAATCTGACATTCAGGTAACTGAAGCATACAGAATGCCAAGAAACCTCAACCCAATGAAAAACACATCGAGACATATAATAGTCAAGATCACAAAATTCAACACAAGAATAATATACTGAAAGCCTAGAGAAAAGAAGAACATCACATTCAAAGGAAAACCCATCAGAATTATGGCAGACATCTCTTCACAAACCATGCAGTTAAGAAGAGCACGGAGCAGAGTACTTCAGGTCCTCTATGAAAACAAATTCCAGCCCAGACTACTACCCTGCAAAACTCTCTTTCAAGTTTGATGGAGAAGTGAAATACTTCCATGTCAAAAAACAGCTAAGCAATTTCACGATGACAAAGCCAACCCTACACAGGCTACTGAAAGATGTTCTAGAGAGGTACTAAAATGATCAGAACTCCACGAATGAGATCAGAATCAATTAACAAAATAGGGTAAGCAATTAAACACAGGAGAAAAAGGAGTAAACGATAACAGGTAAACAACATGGCAACTGTAAGTCAATACATCTCAATTCAAAACATCAATGTAAATGGACTCAATTCACCAATTCAGGGAAATAGACTGGCACAGTGGATTAGAAAACAAAATCCAACAATATGCTGTGTAAAAGAAACACATTTAACTCATAAAGACATTCATAGGCTGAAAGTCAAATGATGGAAAGCAGTATCACAAGACCCAGAACCTCAGAAAAAAGCAAGGGTAGCAATCCTATTCTCAGACAGTCTCAATTTCAAACCAACAATGATCAAGTGAAATAAATAAGGCCACTATATGCTGGTTAGGGGAAAAGTTCAAGAGGTAGAGGTAACACTAATAACTACGTATGCACCAAACACGGGAGCACACAACTCTATAAAGTAAATCTTAATGGATATGAAATATCTAATATCCAATACTACAATTTTAACAGGAGACCTTAACATATCCTTATCTCCAAAAGGCAAGTCAACCAGACAAAAACTTAGCAAAAAATAACAGAACTGAACCAGAGTTTGAAACAAATGGACTTGGTGGACATATAAAGAGTGTTCCACCCAAACACAGATGAATACATATTTTTCTCAGCTGCACATGGGTCATTTTCTTTTTTTTTATTTATTTGA
>NW_004525151.1:40845-42830 GCF_000260255.1 Octodon degus
CATGGGTCATTTTCTAAAATAGATCAAATACTGGTGTATAGGTCATGCTTAAGTATGTGCTAGAAAACAGAAATGATCCCATGCCCATTATCTGACCACAGTGCAATGAAACTGGAAATAAATGGCCAAAGAAACCAGAAAAAAAAACTTTAAATGCATAGAACTTAATTGACAACCTACTCAGAAACCAATCGGTCACAGATGAAAAAAAAATTCAACAATATTTAAAATTTAATGAAAATTCAAGCACACATTATCGTAATTTATGGGATAGGATGAAAGCAGTTCTCAGAGGAAAATTCATAGCTGTGAACTCACACATTAGGAAAACAGAACGGGAACAAATAACAACCCTAATGCTGCACCTGCAACATCTAGAAAAGGAAGAGTAAACGAAGCCCAGAGCCCAAAGACGGGAGGAAATCATAAAGATTAGAGAAGAAATTAATTCAATTGAGACGAAGAAAACATTTCAAAGAATTATAAAAGCAAAGAGCTGGTTCTTAAAAATATTAAATAAAATTGATAAGCCCCTAGCTAACTTCATCAAACAGAGGACAGAAAAAATTGAAATACATGTGATAAGAATGAAAAGGGTATAATTAGCACCGACTCAGTGGAAATTCAGAAAATTATCATTAGCTACTTTCAGAATCTTTACTGTCACAGAATAGAAGACACAGAAGAAATGGATGGATTCCTAGAAAGTTATAAATTACCACAACTGAATCGACAAGATATAACCACTCTCATTAGCCCAATGACAGCCAATGAAATAAGAGAAGTAATTAAAAACTTACCAGCAAAGAAAAGTCCAGGTCCGGATGGATTCACCGCTGAATTCTACAAGACATTTACAGAAGATGTAGTCCCTATACTCCTCAAACACTTCCATGAAATTGAAAAGGAAGCAATTTCCCTAAATCATTCCTGGAGGCAAGTATTATGCAGATACCAAAACCAGGGAAAGATGCAACTAAGATACACAACTACAGGCCAATTTCCCTCATAAACATACATGTCAAAATCCTCAATAAAATACTAGTAAATAGAATAGAGCAAAGCATCAGGAAGATCATACACCATGACCAGGTAGGATTCATCCTAGGGATGCAAGGATGGTACAGTATTCGAAAATCTATCAATGTAATACACTATAACAATAGAGCGAAGACTAAAAACCACATGATCATTTCCATTGATGCAGGAAAGGCTTTTGACAAGGTCCAACACTCATTCATGTTCAAACTCCTACAGAAAATTGGAATAGATGGCCTCTACTTCAATCTGGTAAAAGCCCTTCATGAAAATCCAACAGCTTACATAATCCTAAATGAAGAAAAACTGAAATCTTTTACTCTTAGATCGGGTACAACACAAGGATGTCCTCTATCACCACTCCTATTCAATATCGTTCTGGAATCATTAGCTACATCCATTAGACAAGAGAAAGAAATAAACGGAATAAAAACAGGCAAAGAAGAATTTAAATTATCTTTATTTGCAGATGACATGATACTTTACTTGGAAGACTCAACAAACTCCACCAAGAAGCTACTAGAATTAATACAGAAATTCAGTAGCATAGCAGGTAATAAAGTCAATACCAAAAAGTCAGTAGCATTCCTCTACACAGACAACAAACACACTGAGAGGAAAATTATACAAACAATACCTTTTACAATAGCACCAAAAAAAAAATGAAATGCCTTGGAATTAACCTAACTGAAGATGTCAAAGAACTTTTCATGGAAAATTACAGTACTCTGAAAAAAGAGTTCGTAGATGATTTCAGAAAATGGAAAGATATTCCATGCTCCTGGATAGGAAGAAGCAGCATTGTGAAGATGGCCATACTCCCAAAAATTGCTGTACAGATTTAATGCAATTCCTATCATACTAATACCGACATATCTGAGAGACATAGAGAAATCATTCCTAAAATTTATTTGGAACCATAAAGGACCTAGAATAGCGAAGCAATT
>NW_004525151.1:43501-44751 GCF_000260255.1 Octodon degus
GAATAAATATATGAAAAATGCTCCGCATCACAAGCCATTCGTGAAATGCAAATTAAAACCACATTGTAACATCATCTCATCCCACAAAGAATGGCTATCATAAAGAAATAACAAACCAACAAATGTTGTTGAGGGTATGGGGAAAAAGGAACCCTTCTCCACTCCTGGTGGGAATGTAGATTGGTGTAACCATTGTGGTAATCAGTATGGAGACTCCGTAGAAAAGTTGGTCTGGAAATTCCGTTTAAACCAGCAATTCCATTACAGGGAATTTTTGCAGAGGATCTGAAAACATCATATCATAGGGATATATGTGAGACTATGTTTATAGCAGCACAATTTGTGATAGCCAAATCTTGAAAACAACCAAGATGCCCATCACCTGAGGAGTGGTTGAGAAAGATGTGGTATTTTTATGCTATGGAGTATTATTAAGCCATTAAGAATGATAAACTGCAAAACTTTATATTGAAGTGGATGCCACTTGAACATATACTCATAAGTGAAATAAACCAGACACACATGTGTAAATTCATATAGTCTCCCTAGTATAAGTACTTCAAAGAAGAAATACAAATAGAAAGATATAATACAATTAAAAGATAGCAGGAAGTCAAGGACTATCTATTCAAGAGAGGGAAAGGAGAAGAGCTAGGAAACATGACAATGTCAAGCCATACAGTTATATGTAAAAGATGAGTGAGTCAATGATCCTGAGAATATTCAGAAGATTTTTTAATCTAGCAGTTAACTGGAAAGATTCTCACTCTGACTATGTATACTGATACCTGTGAACTAAGCTACAGCACTGCAGACGTTACTTTGTAAAAGTAGTTTCCTGTTTGGAGTGCCTGTCATTATGGTATTCTGTATATGGGCGGCTTGTCATGACATGCCAGTTATTGCTGTGATGTCTCTCAGGTAAGTGGATGTTCAAGAAGAAGGTGGTGGTGAAGGAAAGCAAGAGACAGGAAAAGGAATATTGTG
The DNA here is from genome assembly GCF_000260255.1 of Octodon degus. NCBI lineage: Eukaryota > Metazoa > Chordata > Mammalia > Rodentia > Octodontidae > Octodon > Octodon degus. The sequence goes on from NW_004525151.1 coordinate 44,489, forward strand.
GGACTGTCCTGCTTCAAGGTTATATATTGGGAGATTTTTGGACTTATGTGCAAACATGAGAAGTATAGAATTCTTCATCCAATTTCTAAAATATAATCTTATTTTTAAATGTTTTTTAGCATATTCTGTAGACTTAAAGTTCAACATATCAATACTTGATTAAAAATACCTGCTCTTTATTATGCCTAAGATGTTTGAAATGCAGTGAGATAGTGAGGTTAAGCTTAATAGCCTAAATCGTTTGATAATAACAATAAGCTTGT
>NW_004525151.1:46388-47203 GCF_000260255.1 Octodon degus
CTATTCATCAAATCACTAAATAGCCCAGGCTGACCTTGAACTCCAAGTGATTCTCCTGCTTTAGCCTCCCAAGTGCAGGGATAACAGGCACCATCATGCCTGGATAACAGCTGGTATTACTCTGAGCAGTAAGGCGTCATTATCCTGAGACAGGTCATCAAGTTGTTAAAAGGAAGAAAAAAGGAAAATCAGCATGAACATTGATATATTGCTACACAGCTCTGGCTACTTCCTTGAGTGTTTTGAAATTCATTCTCAGGAGGCTCTGCCCACTAAGACTCAGAGCCCTTGAATGCTGGAGAGAAGCTTTACTAGTCTCTATGCGCAGTTTCCAGCTGAAGACCAAACACTAAGGAGGCTCTCAGAAGTCTTCATTCGGTGAGTGCACAGAAGCATTTCACCTTTGATGATCACAATTGTGTTTCTGCCCAACATCCTGTCATAGACACTATCATTCTCCCAGAAATAACAGATGGAGTCCACAAGCCATCCAAGCCCTATGACATTCTCTCCATCTGTGGGCACTGAAGATAAAGGTGACTGTCCTGAGGCACTACTCTGCTGGATCACCTTGTCAGGAGGAACACGGTCTCTGAAATGTGGGCCTACATTATGTGCCAGCAGGGGTCCTTGATTGAGGGCATGGATTACAAAATTTTGAAATCATTTATGTTAAACATGTCCTAAGTTTTGATTTCTCCACTGAAACCTTAATGATACTTAAAGTCCCTCACTTTTTTTAAACAAAGGTTAAATTAATAAAGCTATCCTTAGCAAACATGTGACAAATGCTGGCCCCATGCCAACTTTCTTCA
>NW_004525151.1:48757-49654 GCF_000260255.1 Octodon degus
CAGTTATCACTTCCTTGCAGTGAAACTGGAAGATTTACCCAGGGAGGGTGAGGAGGGAAAACCAAGGTTTATTATCCCACAGCCAACATCTGACATGGAGTTCAAAATGTCCACCACAGTGCAGCTATAACAGTAGATTTCATAGGGTCAGGGTTCCTAGTGGTCCCAGAAGAATGAACATTTAATTCCCTATTTTGCTAGGAATGTGTGAATGGAGTGGAAATTTGCATAATAGGGTAAAAGTCAACCTGTTCTCCCTTTTGTGTCCTTTTATGGACTGTCATATCCTGTCACACAGCAAAGAAGGATAGGAGTGTTCCCTAGGTCAAGCAATGTCACCTCTGTCCTATATATCTTTCTTACTACAAAATGGCTGTACGTTTTCCCACAGCATCTTCTTATCACAGTAGGAAAAAAACATGTATCACATAAGCAAAGCATTGGTTAGTGGCAAAAGTACCACTCCAAAAAAGAGAAAGACTGGCTGAGAAACAGGGTTAGAGCAGACCAGAAACACAAGCCACTAGGACCAATCAAATGATAAAAACACATAAGCGGTAACTGGGAAATGGCTGGCAGCTGAGGGGCCTCTAGCTGAGAATCTACAAGTCCTCAGGGCTGAGACTTACAGGATGCCAATACGTTTGTGTATCTTAATTCTAGAACCTCAAGAGGTTCTCATGGTAAAAATCTGATACTTTCCTAAAGGCCTGGCACTACAAACTCCAAAATTTGCCTGAAAGCTCACAGTGGAATATAAGATAGAATTTGTTGGGAGTGCTGAAGCTGGAAATTAGTCATATATGTGAAGGCAGGAAGTACACAGGCCCTAAAACAGTCAAGCTACCTCAGTCTTGAAGAAAGCATGCTGCCTGGACAACTTCAGCCATCAGTCAC
>NW_004525151.1:56411-57934 GCF_000260255.1 Octodon degus
AAAGCTACAGTCAAAATGGATCAAAGATTTAAATATGAAAGCAGAAACACTAAATTTTCTAGAGGAAAGTGTAGGTAGAAACCTCAAGGACATAGGAACAGTACAGAGTGCATAGACAAAACAACAAGTTGCCAGGGAAATTTTGAAAAGAATTAGCAACTGGGATCTCATCTTTTTTAAAAGCTTCAGCACATCAAAGGAAATCTCAGAGTAAAGTGAAAATCTACAAACTGGGAAAAAAGTATAACTGACTGTCTTTCAAACACAGCTCAACTATCTAGAACATATAAAGAATTTTTGAAAAATCAGGCATCCCAAATTTAAAGACCCAATGCAAAAATGGGCATCTGAAGTGCATACACACTTTTCAGATGAAGAAATATAAATGACAAGTAAAAATATGAGAAAAATTTCAACACCACCAGTCGTTCAAGAAATGCAAATTAAAGCAACACTGCAACTTCTTTTCACTCTAGAAAGAACTGGTAAGATCAAGAAGTCAGCCAGTAACAAATGCTGGAGAGTCTGTGGGGAAAAAGGAACTCTATTTTATTATTGGTTGGTAGTACAACTACTATGGAAATCCCTGTTGCGATTCCCTAAAAAGCTAGAATTTGAGATTCCATTCAAGCCAGCTATCCCCTTCTGGGTACTTTTCCAGAATGACTGAAAACATCATGCCACAGCAATATATGTGCGTGTATGTTTATAACACCACAATTTGACAGAGCTAAATCCTAGAAATATCACAGATGCCCATAAAATGAGGAATGGATAAAGAAGGTATATTTTTACATGATAGAGTATTATTAAGATATGAAACAGGACAGAAATGAGACTTTTTTTGGGTAAATGGATGTAAAGATCGACCCAAAATAAATATCCTTACCTGAAATAAATCAGACCTGCATATGCAAACATTGTATTGTCTCCTTACTATGAGAACCTAAAAGAGAAAATGGAATCTGAAGAGTACAATAGATAATAGGAAAAGAAAAGGAACTTATTTCCAAAGAAAACAGTTGCTGAGACGAGGAGGACTGGAGAGGGAGTGGAGGAAACAGTTACATCTGTGTATTTATCAGGGTGATTTGTACAACTGCTGTGGCTTCTGCTGCTCAAGGCGGCTCTTTTCAGAGCAGATCATGCTTAATTTGTTTTATCACTTTTTCAATTGTTTGCCCTTATCTGTTTTTAATTTCTTATATATTTCTTTTATTCTTTCTTCTTCCAATTTTGCATCATATAGATAATAGCTAGTTGAATAATTAGTTGGAAGAAAATGCTTTGCATTCCAACAAATACTGCAAAATTCATACCACTTCGTTAAGTGAAATTCTATATCACTTGTAATGATTTGTTTCGATATATTTTGCACTTTCTTTAATGGAACTTAGCAACTTTATTGAAGACATTTTATCCTTTAATATTAAGTAATATGTATCTCCTAAGAGTAAGGATATTCTATTATGCAAATTGCATAACATAATATCTGGGAAGTTTGTAGTTCCCTAATGCCATTT
>NW_004525151.1:59166-60921 GCF_000260255.1 Octodon degus
TTCTGCACAAAAGACTAAATGACAAGCAGTCACGTGGGTCTTGCAAGATCATTCATCCACTCTACTTAACCTCTTTTCAGAGTGCTGATGTCTGTGGTACATTTTGCCACATCTAAACATCCTCTATACACACTGATCTACAAGATCATTGTATATATTTCACACTCTCCAAGTTGCCATACAGGTACTTCTCTTCCCAGTTTTAGTAGTCTTTTGTGTTCTCATTCTCAACTGCGAGGACCCCTCACTGAAGTGATTGCTAGTGTAGACATATTGCTGGGTGCTGTGACTGTTCTTCCCTCAGATACTATTCAACAGGTTTCTGTGTCTCATGCTACCTTTCATCAAAATGATTCTGCCTTATGCAAACAGTTTCATTTCACCCAAGAACAGGCCTGAGAAATTGGCAAATGTTGTTCATTATGTATGACACACATACCTTCTACAGAAGTCAGTCCCCAGAGGTTAAACCACAATCATCTTTGGTAGATGGATTTTACACACATTCCTGAATTGGCATCTTTGTGTTACATTCATGTTTCAGTGGACAGTTTCTCAGAAATCATTTTTACTTCTGCCCACACTGGTGAACTGGCTGAACACTTACTGTTTGGATGCCTTTAGTGTCCATGGCTGTTCACAGACACTTCAGACTGATAATGCCCCAGCCTGTACAAGTGCTGCCTCCCAAAAGTTGTGTCAAACTTGTCATATTACCCCTATCACAGGGATTCCTTATCACCTTGAAGGTCTAGGAATTACTGAATTTGTTCACTGTACCACAAAAATTCTATTATATGAAGCAAAAGGGAGCATCTTTCCCCACAAACTTTACTCCTCATAATAGACTTCATTTGGCAGTATACACTATTAACTTTTTTAATTCTATAAAAGATAGAAATCAAGCAGCAAAAAAGATAATTCCATCAGGTGAAAGAAAAAGAAGCCTAGGAAGGGTCCTTTGGGGAGATCTCCATGCTGGAAAATGGAAGGGACGCAGTCCACTGTTTACCAGGGGGAAAGTGTATGCTTGTGTCTTTCCAGAGAATGCTGTATGACCAATTTGGGTACCAGAACACAGCTCACTTTCAGACTGTACCATGAATCCTGATCTGGAGAAGTTCACAGTGATGAAGCCAGATTTGACCTCTGGCCTATTTCAGGAACTCGCAAAATGGACATCTAAGGTTTAACTAGGTGATAGTGTCTAGATAACTGAGCTGAAAGTATTAAGAAGAAACAAAATGGAAAATACCAAAAATGTATGATATTTTTAGATACAAGATTCTATCCCTTCTGAATTATTGTCTTAAAAGATCTTGGCTACCTGACAAATAAAATCTGACTCATTTATTTATAAATTTCTAAAAATTGTGATACAGTTACTACAATGTCGTTTGGCCAGGAATATATTTGAGTTCACTCTTGAATTGGTAAACATGATTGTTTGTGGACTTTTGTGTTTATGTGTTTGTATATAATTTTATGACTAGCTGATCCTCTTTTTATTTGAACTTTGGGTTGCAAACTTAAGAGTGCATTTTTTCCTAAGTTACTAGCTGGTCTAAGTGATACCAAAGTTAGTTCCCTCTAAGATACTAAAAAGTTAAGATAATTAACAAAAATTCTTTAATAGGGGAGAAAGATTACTGGACATGGCCCTACTTGATGGATAGCATGGTGGCCAACCTTTGTTCATTAATAAGTGCTCCCCAGTAACCTCCAGAGTTTCTTCTTTCTTTCTTTCTTTTTTTT
>NW_004525151.1:61720-62916 GCF_000260255.1 Octodon degus
ATATATGATTTTGAATTCCGTATTTCTGTGTCAAAATGTCTAATTTTTGTAGGGATTGAAGTATTAGAATATCGATGACTATTAGAAAATAACACCTCCATTTTATGTCTACTGTGTTTGATCTTCACATGGATAGTAATGCTAAGCTTACTGCCTTCATTTCACGGTAAAGTCAGTAAGCATTTCTTCTGGATTTTAACAACTAAAGTTTGGAGAACAAAAATTGGGTACATGAATGGGTAAGAGTGCAGCAAAATTTTGGGTCTAGTGTTTATCTGTCAGTAAGAACTCAGTACATAACTAAACCTCTGTTGTGACATTCTATAGCTCACTTGAATCCTTGATTTCCTGATCAAGGAGATTATGGGCCCAAAAAGGAAAGCTATTGACAATGTATAGTATGCCTAAGGAGAGTCACCTGCAGAAAAATTATTTCTCAAGCTTTCATAGAAAGCAAATTGTTCAAGCAGTGGCGATGACACATTCAGGTGGCTCACACTTCAGACAAGCTAAGAGGTACTTTATATGGTTCCAAGGTAAAACCTGGGGAGATTTAGCTGACCTTGTCTGATAGCAAAGGTTAGTTTTTCTATTTATACATATTTCACCTTAGCTTGGTCTTAACCATCTCATGTGTAATCACAAAATATAAAACGTAATATTATATTAGTATGCTACATTATAAAAGTTTCAAATCACTAACGTCTGCTGATTGTTGTCAGCTCACTATGGTTATAGACTATTGAACTATATAGGGTCAAATTGCAGAATACAAGTATCAAAAATATTAGACTGGTATCAAAAAAGAAGAGGTCTTGTAAAGAGTCTCCAACTTGCTCCAACTGCAATGGCATACCCATCATTCACACCACAAAACAAATACAGAACATACATTACAGCCACTGAAGCTGTAAATTGATCAAATGTGGGAAGTCAGATTTGCTCTCCTTGCTTAAAGCTGTCCAGCTACTGTCTTCTTGACAAAAACATCCTGCCTGGATATTGTAGCCTATTAGTTGCTAGGCAACATTGTCTATTATAACTTTGCAAAGGTATAAATAAATACCCCTACTCTTGTTCTGGGGTCTCACCAACCAGGCAGATGAGCTACCACCTGACCTAGCTCATGTCTTCTTATTTTCCCTCATTCCTGATGCCTTTCCTGCCCAGGGTACAACAGATCACAACTAAAGGCC
>NW_004525151.1:63803-65818 GCF_000260255.1 Octodon degus
TACCAACACTCCTGCCTCACACTCCAAATAGCTGGGATTACAGACATACACCACCACGCCCAGCTGGTATTCCGCCATTATAAACCACAAAAAATCTACTTGGCTGAGAAGTCTGGTACATGTGTCCAGCATGGCAAAGCTTCTTTCAGCACCTTCACTTGATCCAACACCAGAGTCTTCAATTGATGAAAAGAAATCTAGAAATGTATTGAGCTTGAAAAAGCATTTGGTACAATCTTTCTTTCATGCAGTGTTGGAGAAAAATAAGCTAATTTCTTATCAGAGAGAAAGCATTTTTGTGTCTTCTTCTAAGGAGAAGGTATCCTGAAAGAAATACTGAAGAGGGAGACTACTTCCTTAGGTGCTCTAACATAATTGAGCCTCCTGCTTAGATACTGGTTAGTTGGCCAGGAAAAAGCAAGTGGCTATTGGATTCGTGGACTGTAGGTGGGAGATCCAAGCTGAAGACATTGGCTAGCCCTCAGTATCCTTCTGCCAGAAAGCCTCCCTGCAGTCCCCAGGTCACTATTTTTTCATTTACCTTTCACTACGTGGCCTAAACGTTTCCCTGTCACTTTCTGTGAGTTAAACACCCTCTCCTGTATCCTCATATCTGTATGTAATTGGATTTGTAACTCTCAATTTTCACTGTTTCTGTCTCAGCCCCTAGTCTTTGAACTTACCTCTTGGTCATGTTTGTGGCCATAATAAAAGTAGAGGAGAACTCCAGAAGGGGACAAAGCATGGAATTTGTGGGCAGGTAGTGTGTACCTTGTCCTGGTCACAATTTTTACTTCTCTGATCCAGATCCCAGCAACACCACGCGGGCACGTCAACCTCATCTCCTCACACCTTCTGTGCTGTGGGGACACTGTGACAGGCGTCAAGCTACAGAATGCAGGCAGTGTGCCACCCTATGTGGACACAGGGACAAATCCATGGGCCTTAGTTAGGAGTAGAGCACCCAGAAAGGTGGTTATTAAGATTCTTGTGCCAGGTGCCTCCTCTACAGGAAGGTGTGTGGGAGGAAGAGGTGGCTAGGATTCACTCTACACTTTTGTTCTGCCTCTTGTAGGGCACAAAGAACTTTGTGGACATAGAACACCCCACCCTGTGCCATTTCATAGAGTAAGGGAAGAAAGCTGAGATGCTGCCCTAGGACACCCACTGTTTTTATTCCAGGACTGGGTTAACCAAACCCCAGGCTGAGGAAGGTCAAGCTGTCTCTAGGAAGGTGAAGTTGCTTTCAGGCCAAGGGCCCTGAGATCCTCACCCAGCTCCATCCCTGCAAGCGCTGAGATGCCACCTTCTCAGCACCAGGAGACAGCAGGCTGGAAGGCAGCTACCAGAGCGGTGAAAACACCCTGATGCCCAATCAGAGCAGCCAGGGTGTGAGGAGATGCAAGGCAAAGCTGAAAGCTGCAGTGCAGGGCAGCCCATCCAGAGGCCCTGGAGCTGGTTTCAGGGGCCAGATCAGGTAGAGGATGCTGGCAGAGATGGCAGGGCTCCCTATTCACAGAATGCTACAGCCCTGAAGTAAATTTAACTCAGAGGGACCAGGCTGCCTGTGAGCTCCCTGAGAGAAGATCTGGGCCAGTCACAAGGGCCCGGAATATGTGCTCCTGCCCATGAGCACCTGATTTCCCATCCATCAAAAGCAAGGACAGGGCTCTGGCTGCCTTCAGACCTGGACCACCCCAGCAAGACCTGGTGATATTGGCCCCAAATTCCTGGACTGCTGCGTCATGGCCCTGCCAGAAGCATGCAAACACTTGGAAGGGATGTGGCTAGGGGTTGCCTCCTTGCATGGGACTGGGTACGAGGTGGCGCACGTGGGTTCTCACACGAAGCCTCAGGAATGCCTTTAGACTGTTAAGGTCCTCTGTGGAGGTCCCCGCCATGGGGGAGCGAGCACGAGGGAGCCGGTGCCTGCATTATCACGACCCAACATCTGCCTTCTGGCCAGCAACTGCTATCTCAGCCGAGTTCTGCGCTGTGAGCCAATGGCTGGGCTC
>NW_004525151.1:67208-67890 GCF_000260255.1 Octodon degus
TAGGAGGCTGAGGCAGGAGAATCTCAAATTCAAACCCAGTCTGTGCAATTTACCAACCTACCGAGACTTTCAAACTTTAAAATAATAAAGGGCCCTGGATATAGCACCGTTGGAAGGCCCTGGGTTCAACATTCAGTAGTCCATTAAAAAGAAAAATGTGCATTAAATCTAGTTGTACTAACACTGAGACCCATAAAACAGACTTAAACAAAAATTTGCAAAACATGCGTAAGGTCATCGATTTGTGTATTGTCTATGGATACATGGAAGTTTATTAAATATCACAGGATGAGTGCATATTAAATTCATGACAGACCAAGACAAGGAAGGAAGTAGGGGCCAGTTAGCGCTCAGTATGCAATGCTTATGGCCACTGATCCCCAGCACTGAAAAATACAAAAAAGGGGGAAATACAGACAGAGAAGAGGGAGGCAGCCTGAGGAATATCATGAAGTTGTTTGTTTGGTTTACTTACAAATAGATGTGAGAAAAATTGCAAAAATTTTAACGGTCAATTATAAATGGTGGTTGCATGACTTCTGGATTTTTCCATTTTCTCACAAAATTCAAACCCAATCTTCTGGGTTTGAATGTATCCCCAGCCCTTTATTATCTTGAATTTTGAGAGAAGGTCTAGGTAGGTTGCTAAATTGCACAGACTGGGTTTAAATTTGAATTAGGG
>NW_004525151.1:68760-70322 GCF_000260255.1 Octodon degus
TGTGAATCGACAAACTTTCCTAATAAAACTTTATAAACACTGAAGATAAATCTCATAATTGTCACATTTCACTAAATATACCTGGTATGGTTTATTCCAACATTGAGAAACAAACCTGAAATCCCAGCTTGTGGGAGTCAAGCTAGGGAATCACAGTCAGTTCTAGGTCAGATTGGTATATCTGGTGGGGTCAAGGCTAGCTTGGACCACGTCTCAAAACTATAAAATTTTTTAAAAACCCAACTTATAATTATCTGACAGTAGCTTTGGCAGGAGAATTTGGACTTATTTAAAATGTAAAATATCTAGAGCACTTATTCAGACCCAATGAATGAGGAATTCTGAAGTAGGTCCACACAATCAATGCCTTAGGTGACTCTGATGCTTGAGAATGGTAGAGCCCCACTGTTCTCAGGTACCTCAGAAGGCTATGCTAAGATTCCTCAGGATAAAGGGCTGGAGTGTTACCTGGGTTGCTCTCTTCCTCCATGCAGTGAGAGTTGAATCAGAGCTTTGAAAATAGTGAGGTACTGAGATGAACCAGCCATCACACTGATGGCGAGAAGAGTTCTAGACTTTTTCACAGTTTCCTCCTGTTTCAAAGGGTGATTATATATACCTCTGTTCATTTTATCTCAGAGTTGGTGCCGTGCCTTGAAAATGTGGGGTCTTTGGCATTGAAGTAAGAAATGAGCAAGATCCAGGACACAGCAATCAGACACAGAGAACACAGAGAAGGAACAAGAAGCGGCTCTTATTGCTCATGGGTCTGCAAGGGGCTCTGTCACCCTGAAAACCCCAAACAGGGTTTTCTTTTCACTTTTACACCATTCTTACTCTCTAGTTCACCTTTGCATTGGTGTGGGTAAGGTTATAGAAGTAGGAACAGCAGAGGTAGGAGAAGTGGAAGACCTTGGCAGGACTCTCTGTGCCAATTTTAGGCTCCATTGCAAAACATTAATGGGCTGCTGTGCAATTGAAGTTGCAAACATAGGCTGCTAGGTACTATTGGCCAGAAAAAAGAGGTGAGAAATTCTTTTCTTGGTTTCCTCCCTCAGCACAATGGTACCTTCAGGTGGTGCTGTTCAGTTTAGTTCCCGCCAACCTTGAACCATGTATGAACCAACCCCACCAGTCTTTGTAGAGCATGCATGTAACATTTCCTATGGAAATCTTTGTAGATATGCCCTTCAGCTCATCTGAGAAAATTGTAAGTATCCATCTGAGTACATAGTAATACTCTATGAAATCATGCTCTGTTGCGCGCTGTCCCTTGAACGAGAGCACACAACACCGGCACGGCAATCCAAGCTCTTTACTGTTCCCATTCACAGCAACCGAAGCCTCTACACGTCCGCTCAGCCGCGGCTCACTACTTGTGCTTCCTCCGGATCAGGGAGGCATGAGTATATATGTAACACGTAAACCAATCAGGGCAAGACACACTCAGACAAGGGATAGGTTGGCGTCACCAGTAGCTGGGCAAGGTTGATAACAAGGAAGGCTGTTTACAAAGTATAGCAGTCAGGAAGCAGGAAATGGGCGCCATCTTAATAACATGG
>NW_004525151.1:70431-77588 GCF_000260255.1 Octodon degus
TCTGTGTCAGAGCTCTCGCTGCACTTAGCCTTGTCCTGCCTCCTGGCATGAAGGTTTGGTTGGGTGATTACTTGAAGGCATTTGAAGATTTCCCTCTAGATAGGAATCAGTGGACATGAGTCCCTTCCCTTGGTATCTCCTCAACAAGGGAGGTGGGTTTATCCCGCAGGAAAAACACGAATGGTCCACACTATATTTGGTTAGACTGGCACAAGCCTATCTGTGCATTCTGACTTCATTTCCTGGGCATTCTTCCAGCAGCCATACTCTTGCCACTCTGACCCTGGGAGTTTGTCATGGACCATCAGCAGTCTTCTTAGGGAAATTGCCCAATTATGGCCTGGGGTGATGGAGCCTGGGTGTCCTGTTTTAGAACCCAGAGAGAGATGCCAAGGGGTCAAGTAACTAGCCTAACAGCTGCCAATCACCTAACCCTCTTCTTGGCATAAAGATCTCCTGCATGGAAAAGCAGTGGATTTGAGATCTATATCCCAGGTGCTGCTCACACAGATGCCTCCTCACTGAGCTGATGGTCCTACTTCTGACAGGGGAAAAGAAATTGACATCTAAAATATCAGATTTTCTTCTCCTGTGTAAAGCAGGAAGTTAAGTTCATTTTCCTTAGAGTCTTTCCTACCAGAATTTTGTCAGCTTCTGAACTACTTCTGATATCCTTATTGGCTGCAGATGTCCTATACTTCCCCTCTGAGTTATTGTCATCAAATCAACAAGAAAGGACAGTGTAGCCCAAAATCTGCTTTTCCAAGCCCAAAGCAAGCTTCTGTGGAGAGGACCTCAGCAGCCGCGATTCTATGTGAAGTGTGTCTCTGCTCCATTTTCTTCATTAAAAAATGTTGTCAAAGATATTTTAAAATATATTTTTTTTTGTTTCAGGGTCTTACTATGCAGCTTGGAATCATAGTGATCCTCCTATTTCCAGCCTCCCCAGAACTGGAATTACAGGCCTAACCCACTGTGCCCTGACTCTGGCCTTCACAGCCTGCCTTGGGGCCTGGGCTTGCACAGCATGTGGTGCCTGGGATGGAACACTGGTCCCTGCACTTGCCTAAACTTGCCTAAGCTGGTGTTTCTCTGAGCTATCTCACTGGTCACTGATGAAGAGTTTGAAGCATCTTCCTACATAGTTAAAATCTTCCTCACCAGATCCTACAGAAACACTTTGCTTTTGCTTTTGGGACTTTGTTTAGTTAAAGATTACCTGGATTTTGACTTATCCATAAATTCAGAAATGAGAGTACAGCAAACTGCTTAATGAAAGAGAGAAGTGTGATTTTGAGGCCCCAGGAGAGTCAAAACATTCCAGTTTTCCTGGAAGTTCAGACAAAGATCATTTTAAGGGTGTTCATAGTTCTTTGGTTTTCAAACAAAGCAAGGTTATATTCAGGCAAGTGGGAACTGACCAGGACCTTGGGAATCTGTTCAAAGGCTTCTACAAGTAATAAATTTTCCCAATTAAGAGAACTGCCTTATCTCTGAATGGCATGGTTATCACTCTGGACTAGAAGGCGTTAGCAGCCCATGCAATTGGCTGCCTCGGCTTTTGGGTTCTTGACTTCATAGCATCATGCACATGCTCTTTTCCAACACAGCCAGTGGTCCGTGTTGAGCACCTTATTGTTGTACAGCCTGGTCTCAGAAGAAAGATGGAAAATACAGCTTTCAGAGTCTAAAAAGAAATGGTTGAAATAAAACCAAACCAGTAATATTTTGTGACATGTGAAAACTATGAGATTGACTTTCAGTGTTTATAAATAATGTTTTTTTTTAGGACAGTTATACTCATTCACATATCTCCTACAGCTGTGGCTTGGCAGTGTAAGGGTGGAAGCCAGCCTGACTCTCCCAACCCTACCCTGATGCTAGCAGATGTGCTAATCTCAACTGGGAACTGAATACCAAGGCTGTCATCAGCAAGCACAGGATGTCCTGAAGCAGGGGAGACAGGGCAAGGAATTATGCAGGTTTTAAGCCATATGGTAAGGTCTGGAGACACCAGAAAATTTTCAAAAGCCACTTCAAGGACTTTGCCCAATAAGGTGCAAGGCAGCCAGCAAACTTCTTCCTGCCTAATGTCCCTTGCCAGCTTCCCATGCCTATAAAAGGCACACTCTTCTATTTGCTCCCCACAGATGGGCTTTTTGCCTCCTGACTACCTATATCCAGGCTCAATAAATTCCATGCCAAGTATACTTTACACTAGCCTGGTGGCTTCGCTGGTCTCTGCCTCTCACCTGAATTATTCTCATGGAGAGAATGAATCCCACAGTACCTCAAATATTGACCTATCTCTCTTGGTACAGCATTCAGCAAGGAGAAACAGGATCTCTGTGAGTTTAAGTTCAACCAGAGAACATGGTGAATTCTAAGGAAGCCTGGAATACACAGCAGGATGTTGTCTCAGAGAAAAAATTAAATGATTTACACTCCGGTCCTTTACAGAAAACATTTGCTAGCCAGACATGGAGGAAGATGTCCACTACTCAAAAGAGGCTGAGGCAAGAACACCCCAGCAAACTTTAGGCTAGCCTGAGCCACATAATGCTTTGAAGACCTGCCTAACCTACCTTGTGAGGCCCTGTCTGTAAAGAACAAAAGTTTGCTGACCCACGGCTTAGTGTCCTAAACTCTCTCCATCGGTGGTAATACGTGTTTTGGGAGAAAATGCAAAAATCCAGAAGTTATGCAGCCACCACTTATAATCAACTTTTGAAATTTTTACATTCAACTCACATTCATTTATAAGTAAACTAAACAAACTACTTCATGATGTTCCTCAGACTACCTTCCCCTTCTCTGTCTGTTCCATCTTTTTGTCTTTTCCAGTGCTGAGCGTCAGTGCCCATAAGCATTCTGCAGTGAGCCCTACCCAGTCCCTACTTGCTTCCTTATTTTGAGCTGTCATTAATTTAATAGGCACTCATCCTGTGATATTTTAAAAGGATTCCTGACCTTGGAGGTATCCATAAACAATACACAAATTGGCAATCTCATGTACATTCCACAAAATGTTCTTTAGTCAGCAGTGTACTTGTGGCTCTCTTCATGTTGGTACAGCTAGGCTTAACACGCTTTTTTATTTTAGTGCCCTACCAAGGGGCTTCCCTTGGTGCTATATCCCTACCCCTTTATTATTTTAAATTTCAACAGAATATCTCACTAGGTTGCTAAGTTGCCCACACTAGGATTGAATTTGAGATCCTCCTGCCTCAGCCTCCCAGAGTGCAGGGATTACAGGTCAGCACCCCCAGGCCTGCTATGTGGTAGTAACTATTTCTCAAATTTCCAAAAGGAATTTCACTTACTCATCTCATGAAGACACGGGAGGCTGGAAATGCATGGATGTCGGTAAACTGAGAGGAGCTGATCACCTCATGGAAATTGATTGGAATCATGTGTGCCCATGTGACTTGAGAGCCCTGCAGCCTGGAAATTCTGAGGAGCAGAGAAAAGCGGGCTGGAAACTACCCAGCAACCCACAGGGTTTTGGTTTTTTCATTGAGTTGGTGCTGACCTTTGGTGTCACTTATGCTGTTTGCAGGGTCAGGGGGACATATCTGGGATGACACCCAGGTCTGGGTGGCCTGAGCTCTGCAACCACACTGTCATGGAGCCCCTGTGTCTCCCGTGTCCTCCGTTGTTACCCTGCTTGAGACAAAGCACATCTGAGGCTCCAGGAAAGCCAGGAACCAAGAAAGGTGTGCAGTGCAGAAAGAGATGTGCTGCTTGAACAACACCCAAGACGTTGAGTGGAAAGTTATAGCTCTTGCGGGTTGCAGGGGCTCGGGGAAGCCGGACAGCGTGAACCAATACGTGGGTGCGGGGGCTGTGGCAGGAAGCACTTCAGATGGATGAGAACTCTAAATCCTGCTGCAAGCAGAGCCCAAGAAAGGAAGCAGATTGGAGACAGGACCTTGGGTTTCCTCACCAGCCTGAGGAACTTTCTGCAGCTCAGGCTGAGGCCTTTCAGTACCCCATTCAACTAATGAAAGCAGGGATGGTGGTGGCAGTTCCTATGGCCTAGGAGGGAGTGGCAGCTGCTTGCCACAACGAATGTCACAGCCCCGCCCCGCCCCGCCCGCCGCAGATTGTCAGCCCCACCCACCAAAGTTCCTGAGGCAGGTCTAGTCCTACTCATGAGCCCCGCCCACCGCAACTCCTCTGCCTCGTCTACCCAGCTCCTTAGCCCCCCCACAGCTCCTCAGCCCCACCCATTGCAGCTCCTCTGCCCCGCCTACCTAGCTCATTAACCCCGCCCACCCCAGCTCCTCAGACCCACCTAACAGAACTCCTCAGACCCACCTACGCCATCTCCTCAGTTCCGCCTCTCCTCTGTGCAGCCCAGTGGGCAAGCAGGAGCCCCTCCCAGGAGGAGCTCTGTCCAATCCGCGCGCAGCTCGAGACCTAGCCGAGCCAAAGCCAGAGAGCCAAAGCCGGTAGAGCCCTTCTACCCACTGCCCGCATAAGCAACTGGCCAGGGGAGAGAAGCGCTACGCCTGACTAAGGCAGCCAGCCCAGCCGTTGGCTCACACGCGGAGTCCAGGTGAGAGGGCAGTGGTCGGGCCCCGGCCGCCTTGGTCACATGCTCCCTCACCCTCGTGCCCAGGATGTGGGGATCTCAGCCTAGGACTCTGACAGCCTGGGAGCCACCTGAGGGAGACTGTCCCTTAACGCACGTGCCCCACCCCGCGCCCAGGCTCTCCCTGTATCCCCGGGCCACACCCCGCCGAGCGAAGGCACAGTATTCTGGGAGTTTGGTGACCAGTTCAGCGGGCCTGGGCGGTCACAGGACTGGAGGGGCGCTGGGCATAGCCTTTGGCTTTGAGAGTGAAAGTGCGAACGGGAGCATGCATAATCCCGTCTCAGGCCTCTGTAACCATCTCTGCCCTTGTCTTCTCCCAGTGACCTCACAAGCAGCCTGGGTTCCCCCCACACACACCTAAATTTACCCCGGGGAGACAGCTTGCTGCACACACTGAGCCTTACCTTCCCTGGCGGCATCCTCCACCTGACTAGGCCAAGCCCAACTCCAGGGCCTCTGGATG
Source organism: Octodon degus (assembly GCF_000260255.1). Taxonomy (NCBI): domain Eukaryota; kingdom Metazoa; phylum Chordata; class Mammalia; order Rodentia; family Octodontidae; genus Octodon; species Octodon degus. The sequence continues at coordinate 75,495 of NW_004525151.1, forward strand.
GGCTGCAATCCAGTGAAGCCCACAGCTTTTCCTTGACTAGCCACCCTCTGGTTGCCCCGTTTGGGAAGCAAGGTGTTTTCACAGCTCTGCTAGCCTACCTCCTGAGCTGCTGTCACCTGATGAGGGAAAGGTGGCATCTTAGCCCTTGCAGAAATGGAATGGGGTGGGGTTAACTCAGTGTCTTCAGCACAGGGGCATCTTCACTTTCCTAGAGACAGCTTCACCTTCGTCAACCTAGGTTTCCTTCTCCCCAGTCCTAGGGAAGGGCCTCAGCTTTCTCCTCTTGCTAAGAAGAGGCACAGGAAAGGGGCTTTGTGTCCCCAAGGCTCTTTGTTCCAAGGAAGAGAAGAACAAAACTAGAGTGAGTCCCAGCCACTCCTTCCACATTCCAAACCTTCCTGTAGAGGAAGCAGTCAAAGAGCCAGCACCTTGCACAAGAATGTGAATGAGCAACTCTTTGGTTGCCTAGTGCAAAGGCTTGAACTTAGGGCCCCCGCATGCAGAGCTACCCTCCTAACTAAGGCTGATAGTGTTCTCCCTGGGGTCCACATAACGTCGTCTTACTCTCTGCACTGTGTAGCTTGATGCCTGTCACAGTGTTCTGACAGTGCTGTGAATGTGAGGGGATTAGATTGACAGGCCTGCTCGGTGTTGCAGGGATCCGGCTCAGAGAGGTTAAAAACATTACCAGGACAAGGGTCACACTTCCTGCCCAGAACCTTCATACTTTATCGCCTTCTGGAGTGCTCCTCTACTTTAATCATGACCACAAAGGTGATCAGGAGGTGAGTACAAGGACAAGGGGTTGAGACAGTTAAAAACAATAACAAGTGAGAATTGCAAATGCAACTACATGAAGCTGTGAAGACAAAGGAGGAAAAGCTTAATTCAGAGAAAATGACAGGCGGGATGCTTAGGCCCAGCAGTGAAAAATAAATGAAAAAATAGTAACCAGAGGACTAGCAGGAGTAATTCTGGCAGAAGGATATTGAAGGGCTATCCAATGTCTTCAGCGTAGGACTGCCACCTACAGTTCATGAATCCCATAGGCATTTCTTTTTTCCTGGTAAACTAACCAATATCTATAGAGTGGCATCAATTATCCTCGAAGACCTAAAACAGCATTCTGTCTCCAGCGATTGTTTCAGGTTTCTTTCTCCCTAAAAGATGAAACATAATGCCATTGTTTGATAATCAATTAGCTTATTATTAATTGTAATGTGTATTGCATTTATATATTTCTCTAACACCACCTGAAGGTAAGGCTTTCCCAAATGGTCTCTCAAGCTCTATACATTTCTAGAATTTTTTTCACCAATGACGACACTGTTGCCAGATGAAATGAAGGTGCTGACTGAAGCTTTGAACTGCTGAAACATGTAGCAGACTTCTTATTCAAGTGGATTTTCTTCATGCTTAAAAAAGAGGTACACCAGCTGGGCATGGTGTTGTATGTCTGTAATCCCAGACCTTCAAAGTTTGAGACTGGAGTATCATCACAAGTTTGAGCCCACCCTAAACAAGTTTACCCCATACTTTTATGAGGGAAGTTCCATCTTGAAGTAATACTAACACAAGTATTAGTTAATACACTCTTTTTTCTTCTTTATAAAATAATTTTATTGAGAAACAAATATCAGTGAGGCTTCACAAACAATTACTGGCACATTTTCAATAACAAATACATTGCATATTGTTTTCTTAGTGGCTATTCATTGTACAAGATGCAGACCTGATATCCTGTATCAGACACTATGATAACAAATATCTATTCATTGCATTAAGAGAAAGTAGATATATATCTATCCTATTTTGAGTATGCAGATACAAAAGGGTCTTTCATTTGTTTTATTTTCAAAGTCTTATTGATAAACAGATAGCAATGAGTCAGTTTCAAATCAAATCGGAAGTACAGTTTCAACAAATACGACACTGCATATATTCTTATTAGTGCTTAATTGCTGTACAAGATGCAGACTTGCGATCCTATTTACAAACACCATTATAACAAATCATTCTATTCATTAAGAGAATGCAACTATATATCTATCCCAACCACTTTGAATACACAGATACAAAATGGACATTCATAGG
>NW_004525151.1:79885-80702 GCF_000260255.1 Octodon degus
ATCTTTCCCTGGTTTTGGTATTAATAAAATACTTTCTTCCAGAATGATTTTGGGAGGATTGCTTCCTTTTCTATTTTGTGGAAGAGTTTGAGGAGTATAGGAACTACGCATTCTGTAAATGTCTTGTAGAATTCAGCTGTGAATCCATCTGGACCTGGACTTTTCTTTGCCAATAGGTTTTTAATTACATCTCGTATTTCACGGGCTGTTATTGGGCCACTGATAGTGGTTATATCTTCTTGATGCAGTTGTGGTAATTTGTACGTTTCTCAGAATCTGTCCAATTCTTTTGTGTCTTCTCTTCTGTAAGAGTAAAGATTCTCAAAGTTGGTATTGATAGTGATCTAAATTTCTACAGAGTCTGTGGTAATTACACCCTTTTCATTCCTTATTGATTGTATTTGAATTTTTTCTTTCCTCTGTTTGATGAAGTTACCTAGGTGCTTATCAATTTTATTTAATCTTTCAAAGAACCAGATTTTGCTTTTTAATTCTTTGAATTGTTTTCTTCGTCTCAATTGAATTAATTTCTGGTCTAATCTTTACGATATCCTCTCGTGTTTGGGATCTGTGTTTGGTTTGCTCTTCCTTTTCTAGTTGTGCAACGTGTAGCCTTAGGGTGTTTATTTGTTCCTGTTCCATTTTCCTAATGTGTGAGTTCACATCTATGAATTTCCCTCTGAGAACTGCTTTCATCGTATCCCATAAATTCCGAAATGTTTTGCTTGTATTTTCATTGAATTGTAGATATTGTTGAATTTCTTGTTTAATTTAATCTGTGACCCATTGGTTGCTGAGTAGGGTGTCATTTAATTTC
>NW_004525151.1:81982-82980 GCF_000260255.1 Octodon degus
CTATTATATGTCTCGGTGTGTTTTTCATTGGGTTGGGGTTCTTTGGCATTCTGTATGCTTCAGTTACCTGAATGTCCTATTGTTTCCTCATATTTGGAAATTTTCTGCTATTACTTCTTCCCATTTTTTTAATGTCATTTGTGTTGACTCCTTGTTTCTCATTGATGCCTATTCGTCTCACATTGTTCATCTTTGCATCATCTTGCAGGTCCTGAATTATTCTTTCCTCCATCCTCGTTGTTTTTAAGAGATCCTTTCTTACCTTTTTACTAGCTACACCAGCATCGTCAAGATTTGAAACTCTGTCTTCACATTCACTTAAACGGTTTTGCAATCTTGTGATTGAGATTTTAATTTCCTCTATATCTCTTTGACTCTGCTTCATGCGATGTATTCCTTTCCTGTATTGCTCATTCAAGGAATCCGTCATTTTTCTAATCTCCTGTATTTTTTTATCAATATCTTCCTTAGAAGCATTTAGAAATTCTTTTACTGCAGTGTTTTTTCCAGATTTGTTTCCTGCTTATGTTTCTGCAGTTGGTTCTTTACTTCATCTGCTATGAATTCTGAGAGTTCTTTTTTTATTTCCAAAAAGAATTGCTCTCTGATTTTCTCTATATCTTTCTGCTTCTGCTTATTTACTATCAACACTCTTGATTCATGAATTTGAGCCGAGCTAGTGTCCTTCGCACTTGTTCTGGATGGGCACTGGATTGCTTCCATATGTTTCTGCATTTGATTCTTTAGTGAAGATGTTATTAATTCAGGGATTTCTTTTTTCAGTTCCAGTCTGAGGTCTTCTATATCTTTCTGCAGCTGTTTTATTTCAGAAGTGGTTGATTCATTGATTTCAGCTGTGTGATTTCCAATTTGTTCTGTGTTATTGTCCTCTGCACTTGTTACGGGTGGGCTTGGGTTCTGAGGTTGCATTTTGTTCCTGCTCGTCATTTTCTGCAGCACCGTCCTCTGCCCTTTGTTGTAGATCATTGCTGTAGTTA
>NW_004525151.1:87239-88197 GCF_000260255.1 Octodon degus
AATATCCTTTGTTGATGTTAGTTTCTGAGATGTTTGCCTTTTGTACTCTAGGTCTATGATTGAGTCTAGTTTAACTTTAGGGGAAAACTGCTAGGGCTATTTCTGGATTGATTTCTTGGACTCATAGATATTTAGTGGTTGCACCACATCTTGTTGAATGGACTTTTCCCCCACTGCATGTCCCTAGGGCCGGATTTAGCTGCCTGGTTGAGTCTGTTTCTGGGCTCTGTTGGGATCTATTGAGTTGTTTTCATACTCTCTCACTGAGGGATTACTGTACTGTATGATAAGTGTTGAATTTCTGTGATGTCACTCTATGATTTTGATGCGTTAGTATTTGGCTTATTCCCTTCGGTCTTTTCACTTTCCACATAAGCTTGAAACTCCATGTTTTGTATCTTCCAAAGAATCTGTTGGTTCTTATTTGGAATTGCATTGAATTGGCAGACTGAGTCAAAACAACTGGATATATTGGCAGCATTGGTACTTTTTCCTCTCTGTGTATTATATCTCCATTCATACGCCTGATCATGAAGTTGCTATTGTCATACATGAGGTATTTTTTTAGTTGTATGCTATGAATGTTTTGGGTTTTAAATTCCAAGAATTCCCTGTTGGTATATAAGAAGCAATTATTTATTTGGCAAGTACCATTGGTTCTCACTTTACATTGCTAATTTTTTTTCCATAATATTTTTTGCTACTTTTTTGATTATTAAAAAGATATTCATATTATCTGGAAACAAAGAAACATTTTTGCAGTCCTTTTGATTTTTTCTTGCTTTACATCCCCTTCAGTGATATTGGGTGATATTATCTCCCAAAGGAAGTATAATATTAGACTCACAGTTGAGCATGGACATCCTTACTAAGCTCCTGCCATTGGTGTGAAAAAAATCTAAGTTTTCTCAAGTTGGCAGGACATCAGCCATACATTTTGAAGAACGCTCTGTGTAGA
>NW_004525152.1:0-731 GCF_000260255.1 Octodon degus
ATGTACCTTGACTAGAAGGTCCAGAAAAGAGGTAAGAGAAGTACTAGCTTCATTATAGAAAAAAATGTCTGAGCTGTTGGACTTCCTTTATTTATTTATTTATTTATTTATTTATTTATTTATTGAATACAGGGTCTCACTACACAGCTCACATTATTAGTGTTCTTCCTCTCTTAACTTACCCACCCCTGGAATTACAGGCATGTTCAATGATGCCTGCATTTGGGGACCGCACAGTTCACCAGGCACTTTGGGGAAAACCTGGCATGTGGTACTGAGGATCGAACTTGGTACCTTGGGCTTGCCCAGCAGGCGCTCTAACCCCTAATTTATATCCATAGTCCTGCACTTCCTTTTTATTAGTGGATAATTTTCAGGGTTAATTTTTTTTTTATGTGGTTGACTGTATCTAGTATCATTTTTTGGCTTACACCACAATTAACACCAACTTTTAGCCTATGACACTCTAGGGTCAGGCTCCATTACCGCATGTCTTTTTGACCAGTGATACTGGGCAGTTTCATTGGGACAGAACAGTTTGTAATACTTCAATATGTAGTATGTTTTGAATTATCAAAGAATGCCCTGTTCTCTATTTAATATGGAGCAAGTATGGATTAAATAGTTTATATGGCCGGATTCCCTTTCCTTTCCCTTTCCCTTTCCCTTTCTTTCTTTCTTTCTTTCTTTCTTTCTTTCTTTCTTTCTTTCTTTCTTTCTTTCTTTCTTTC
>NW_004525152.1:7431-8341 GCF_000260255.1 Octodon degus
AAATTGGAAAATTTATAAATAAGGAAAAGTAATTCAAGGGTTTTGGATCTCCTGACACCTATTGGATTCAACAGATTGAACAAAATCACCCCAAGATGGAGTTAACTATTGAAGCAAAGTATTTAAAGGGCTATTAGACACAGGTGCAGATGTTTCCATGATTGCTCAGCACATCAGCCTGAAGCGTAGCCTCTGGATATTGCCACTACAGATTTACAAGGTGTGGGCAAGAACAGAAGTACTAAGTTCCTGACTTAGAGAGATTCCCTCCTCATGTTCTACCCCATATCCCTGTCAGTCTATGGGGTCACGACATAGGAAAATGTATGGGAACATTTTTGCCAATCTTAACTCCTTGGTGTATCATCAGGTGTGGCAACAAGGTTTCCTTCCCACTCAAGGGCTTGATAAAAATAAGGAAAAAAACTAATCTTTTCCAGTTATTACAAAAAGCGACCATTTTAGCATAGGCCACTCATCCCCACATTTTCAGGAAGGGCCTTGATCTCTTCGACCCTACAGATGGCATTCAAGATAACCTGGATGTCTGATGATCCTATCTGAGTTGTTCAGTAGCTTCTCATGCAAGAGACAATATCAGCAGCTCCCACGCTGGTTTCTGAAGAGATGATGGCAGTGCACTTACAATACTTCAATATCTCTTGCAAGACCCCAATATTTGTAATTTAAAATAAGGAAGATGGAAATTGCTAAAGGACAAGACCAGCATGGAACCTATAGGAACACTGCAACAGGAATTGCCAGGTCCTGTAGCTTTTCTTTAGAATTTTTCCTTATGGTGATTAATTTAAAAGACTGTTTCTTTTCTATCCCCTGCACCCTGAAGATAAAAAATGTTTTGGTGTTAGTTTACTCTCTAAACATAATCAGGCCCCTATTGCTGCTTCCA
>NW_004525152.1:8441-9668 GCF_000260255.1 Octodon degus
TCTTTGTAGGTCAAATAGTAGACATGTCTTATAACAATATGAAAAACAATATACATACTGGGAGAGGAGGAGGAAGCCACAGACTTAGAATCCCTTCCTTGCAACAGAAAGGAGGAGCTCAATCTGAGGCGGCTTTGCAAAAGGGGTAGGATAGATAAGGCTCTACTTTATAAATGCATCTGCATCTGAAACTCCAGGGTGCTCTGGATCTAGCTAGCTTTTTTGATGGATTATTACCTGGAATATCAACCACAATTGTAGTTATTTGTTGAGGATTAAAAGTGGAACCAAGAATAGCACAGAGATCATTCCAATGTAAATCACAGGATTTAACTATAAATTGTAGTTCTTCAGTATAAGTGTGAGGGTTACCTAAGAAAGCTCCCAGCTGGAGACTTATATCAGAAAGATCCCAGGGGGCAAAGGAGATGTGAAAGTGAACCAATCCCCTGTGGCCTGCTTGTGCTTAGAGAAGAAAAGGGGATTTGGGTTTGTAATCATCCATCAGGATCCAGCAGGTTGGCAATGGCTCATCCTCTGATTAGGTGCTACAGGAAGGCATGCTTTCCCCATAGGAAGAGAAGCAAAAATGTGATGGTCTATCACATGATGAGGTACTATGAGGTGACAATGTGACATCAAAAGAAAAGCTACCTTATGTTTGTGACATCTGGCCACACAACAGACTCCCACATGCTGGCAGTGCAGAAGGAGGTTGAATCGCTTGGGAGAATGTATGGAAAGCAGGAGGAGAAGGGGGTGGTGCAAGCTCCTGAGGTTCCAGTAGAGGTGAAAGAAGAGAGACAGTGGAATCTACAGAGGAGGTGGAGAACAAGGCAAAAGACAGAGTGTTGTTATATGGGACATGGGAATGGCTAATGAGATAACTGGAGGAGGCAGACAAGGTAGTTTATGGCAAAGGGGTTGAGAGGGTAGGAACAACAGAAAAGGCAGGTGGTATATTAGTGAAAAAAAGTGCGTGAGTGTTTTCAGAGTAAACAAAGGATTTTAAGGGATTTCTGGCCATTTGCTGTTGTGATGATAGAAGTTTCAAGGGGTCAAAAGTACCCTCTTCAGACCATTTGCTGTCATCATGGACAAGTCTTCTGGCAGTAGCTGTTTGATGTAAGAAGTTCAAGGGTGCTGAGGCTCTTTAGGAAACAACAGTGTGTTTGGGAGACTGGGAGGAATATTCCCCATGGTGATGAAGAAGTAGTGTGAGATAAA
>NW_004525152.1:17098-18162 GCF_000260255.1 Octodon degus
TATTTTGATTTCTGGCAATACCAACTTCAAGCAAAGAATCATTTAAAGAGATAAAGAATGTCACCATATACTTGTTAAGGGAAAGGTGTATATTATGTTTTGTGTGTAGACCCCGCTAAGCCTCATGCAGTCATTGGGGCAGCTTCTAGAATTTGTGATTAATTGATGATCCAATGCTGGGATTATGGGTGTGAGTGCTGCACTTATCCTAGGGGAGATAATCTGTACACAAATGCAAGGAAAGGAGAGGGGCTAGTTAGCTGCTGCAGCCCAAGCTATAAGTCTTCCCTTGGCTCGTTGCTCCTTTCCACCACCATGAATAAGTGGCTTCTGCCATGTGCCACTTTGCCTTGGAGCCAGCTGAGAATTGATGGAAACCTCCACTGAATGAGCTAAATAAACTTTTCCTTCCTTAATTTTGGGTGCCTGGTATTTTCTCCCAGGAACTAGAGAAAAGAAACAGAAACAGTGCTAGAAGAGATAACATTTATAAACAATATGCACTTCATCTTGGAGCCCAGACTTACATAAGACTAATTTTAACAGACACAACAAATCAAATGAGCTATAGTTATATTTGGAAACATTAGCATACCACTATCACAAAGAGATGGATCTACTGGAAAAAATCAACAAAGAAATAACACAACTAAACCAAACTTGTGAAGAAACAGATTTGGTAGAGTGTTTCACTTAGCAACAACAAATACACAGTCTTCCCAAGTGCATATGGGATTTTCCCCAAAATAGACCATATACTAACACAAAGAGCATTCCTAAATAAATGTAAAGGAATTAGCCCACGCATACTATCTGACCAGAGTGCAATGAAACTGAAAACTACTAATAAAGGAATCTACAAAAATACCATAAACACATGAAAATTAAATCACAAACCCCTAAACAACCAGTGGGCTACAGATTAAATTACAAAAAGAATTTGAAAAATATTTACAATCAATCAAAAATGCACATACAACTTACAGAAACCTGTGAGATATAATGGAAGTTGGCTTAAGAGAAAAAGTTATAGTGGCAAATTTTCACATTAGGAAAGCAGAACA
>NW_004525152.1:18549-20166 GCF_000260255.1 Octodon degus
AAAACTGAGAATTTATGGACTGTTACTAGGGCTGGAGTTTCAGGGGCAGTTTCAGTGACACATAAGGAGCTGATTGAGGTCTCCTTACTATGCACAGGAAAGCTATTCAGGACAGGGCTGGGTCTGAAACAGGAAGTGGTCATTGGCTAGATAAGCTGTTGTTTTTGGCATTCAGCCATGTTGAATCAGGGCCATGTTAATTTAGCAGTTTGTACTCGGGGTGGAACCTATCAGTGTCCTTTCTTTAGATCAAAACCCCAGAGAGGGTATCAAGGATTTCCCTAGGCCCCCTTCATATCAATTCTTGGAACAGTGGGTTCCTACTGGATATGTGTGTATTTCTTTCAGATATTCCAAGGACCTCTATCCCAATTCCTTCCCAGTACTTCAGAGTCCATCAGATTTTCACTTCATAGCCCAAGAATGAATGGTGACATGTTCACAATCACAGGCTTGTGCCCCATGCTTCCTATGTCTACATTCCATTCTCTTTGCAATTCAGGACCTAAAAGCGAGCTTATTCATACTTCTGAGGGGTGAGGCGATAGGTGTGTAGAGATGACCTGTGATCCTACCTGTTGCTCTTTCTTCATTTTTGTTATGAGATTTTGGGTGTGTTGCAGTGTTTTTCTTTTAAGAGGTAATTTTCAAAGGTTATTTTGCCCTGAACAAAGAACTGAATGAAATAAGCATGAGTGACAACCAAGATTTACATTTATGAAAGGTAGGCAAAAAATGAAAAGGAAGGAAAAAATGTCTCTGAAAAGAAAACATGAGCCAAGTAAAAGGAAAAAGAAAGGAAAAGTACACCATATAATGTAAGTGAATGTTGGGAGCTGCTGAAGTTGGAAATTGATCATCCGTGGGAGGGCAGGATGATGTTGTGTTGCCTAAAACAAACTACCTCTTTCTTGAGAAAAACATCCCACCTGCACATTAAGCTATTAATTGCTAGACAACATTGTGTATTACAACTTTGCAATGTTATAAATAAACACATCTATTGTTATTTGGAGGTCATTTTGCCGACGAGGCAGCTGGGCTACCAGCTGCACCATCTTGTCTATCTTATCCTCCCACCTGGGAACAATGGGTCACACCAAGAAACAAAATAATCCCTACATATGGTGCCCTGGCATGAAATATGTATGGGCAACAGGAACAATTTCAAAGACTGTGCATAAGGGAGGACAGTGAATTAATTGCTTAGAACCAGTACTAAGCACAGGCATGCATCAGTACTGGTGTATCAGATGTAAAACTTGGGGACAGAGGCTCATTTGAATGAGAAAGTAGTTGACTAGGGTCAGAAATAGCTTCGTTAGGGTCAGAGAGATAAACAATCTTAAAAAAATAGATTTGAGAGAACCTAAACAAGAAAAAGTTATAATGGGTTAAACATGAGACACAGACTCTCAAGAGATACAGAGGTACATGTATGTAGAACAGGTTTTGGAATTTCTGATCCTTGTATTTACTGGTTTTCTGGATTGTAGTTAGTGTTAGCTTTTTTGATGGTCTCACAGCAAAGAAATAGACAGAAGGAAAAAGAGAACGGGTCTTTAATATCTTTGAGGACACAGAGACATTCTGAGGAAGATAATGGATTCTGAGTTG
>NW_004525152.1:20266-22007 GCF_000260255.1 Octodon degus
TGTGTGTGGAACTTCCTTCATCACACAGACAGTGTGGAACCCTGTGGCAGAACTCCCTGAAGAGAGAGTAGAGGCAAGATACACCCAGCTGATCCAGGAGCAGAACATATTGCCAGAGGGGCACAGAGGGTTTATTTCCAAGGGATGCAGCTGGAATTGGAGCACAGCCGCCAGACCCAGGTCACATCCACCTGGATGAGTTTGAAGTTGGTAGATCTGGACCTGGTGCTAAGGTAATAACTGCACGCAAGCTCTACACAAAGGACAGAAGTCAATGTTATACAACCACATTTTTTTCAGAACCAGGGATTGAACTCAGGTCTTTGTGCTTGCCAGGCAAGCGCTTATTCTACTAAGTTATCTCTCGGGCCTGGTGTTGTACAAAATAACAAAGAGAAGGAACAAAATGCATTCTCAGGTCCTGAGCCCAAGCAAAACAAATGCAGGAGACAGTACCATAGAAAAAACTGGATCAGCACAGGAATTTTGACCTGCTGTGTTTCTGATCTGGGCCAGTTCACCCCTCCTTAGGCAACGTGGTGGTCCCCCACTCTGGGGAGGGCACCACATTGATGCCGAACTTATTGTGGACACACAACTGGCATAGCACATTGCAGCCCAGAACTCCTGGACTCAAGTAATTCTCCAACCTCAGCCTCCCTAGTAGCTGGGACTTTAGGCGAATGCCACCACAGAAAGCATATAAATGAATGATCATTTTGTAATATATATATCATAGATATAGTTACTATGTAATAACTATATCATAGATATAGTTACTTTCTCTTAATTCAATGAGACAAAAGATTTGCACTAATAGCGTTTAACCTATATATCATTCCTGTATCTTGTACTATCAATAACTACTATGAATACCACAATATGCAATGTATTAATTATTGTAACTGTCCTACTAACCTGTTTTGAAACTCTCTTGTTGCTATTTCTTTTTCAATAAAATAAATTTTAAAAAGATATTGGAAATCAGATCAGAAATAATTTCTGAAGTAAAAAAAGAAATCATAACAATAAATGAAAGAAATGCTAAGTGCTTCTAAAGAGGACACTGATAAAAAATGGAGAATAGGCTTTTTGCTGTTTTGCACTGCCATGAAAAGCTGCCTTCTGCCATGTGCTGCACTGCTTTGGAGCCAGGCAGAAGTTTCCTTAAGTGTGCTATCAGTCAGGCTAGGCTCCAACTTTTGATGCTCCTGCTTCATGTTCCCACGTTCCAGGATTATAGCCATGTGATTTCATACCCAGATGTGCTGTGAAAACAAATATGCCCTGTGTTCTTGAGCTGACCATGTCTGCATGCCGCAAACATTTTAAGGTGATGAAACTGGACATGATCTTCTGCTGAAGAAGACAAGATGGATGGTGAGAGAAGTGGAAGTCACTCTAGAAGAAATCTGAGAAGATAAGAGAGATAAAAAGATTTTGGAGAGCGCAAGCCCGGTGTGTGACTGAGACTGCCCAGGCCCGCTGGATTCTCATTCATCCCAGAGCCCAGGCCCAGCGTGGAACCCTTCAGCAGAATTCCCTGCAATGAGACTAGAGGCAAGACCCAACAAACTGATTCAGGAACAGAACATCCTGCCAAAGTGGCACAGAAGGTTCAACTGCAAGTGCTGCAGCAGGAAGAAGTGGAACACAGCAGCCAGACCCAAGCCACACCCACCTGCAGAAGTCTGAACTTCATAGATCCAGACCTGGTGCTAAGATAATAACTCTGTCTAAG
>NW_004525152.1:48159-49438 GCF_000260255.1 Octodon degus
TTGAGAACCCCAAAACAGACTGTTGAATAAAACAACAATTTGCAGAATATGCACAAAATCATCAATTTGTGTATCGTCTATGGATACATGCAAGTTTTTTAAATATCACAGGATGAGTGCACATTAAATTCATGACAGCCCAAGACAAGGAAGGAAGTAGGGGTCATATGGGGCTCAGAATAGAATGCTAATGGGCAAGGATAAGCAGCACAGTGAAAAACAAAACAGAAAAAGTGGGAATACAGACAGAAAAGAGGAAGGGAGCCTGAGGATCATCATGAAGCTGTGCGTCGGTTTACCTATAAATGGATGTGAGATGAACGGTAAAATTTTAGCAATTATAAATTGTGGTTGCATTACTTCTAGATTTTTCCATTTTCTCCAAAAACATTGTCTAGGGCTCATGGACAGTGTTTAGGACTCTAAGCCATAAGTCAGAAAATATATGTTTTTTGAAACAGGGTCTCATAATGTAATTCAGGCAGGCCTTGAACTCATCGTATAGCTCAGGCCAGCCTTAACCTTGCTGGGGTGCTCTTGCCTCAGTCTTCTGAGTTCAGGATATGAGCCAAAATGTCTGGTGAGCAAACGTTTCTGTAAAGGACCAGAGTGTAAATATTTTAATTTTGTTTCTGAGACATCATCCTGCTGTTTATTCCAGGCTGAGTTTGAATTCACCCTGTTCTCTAGTTGAACACAAACTCACAGAGATCCTGCTTCAATCTCCTAAGTGCAATACCCAGCAAGACAGGTAAATACCTGAGAAACTGTGGGCCACATGCCCTCCATGGCAACAACTCACCTGTGGGGCAGAGACCAGCTGAGGCAACCAGGCTTGTGTAAACGCAACATGGCCTGGAAGTCATTGAGCCTGGGCACAGGCAGACAGGAGGCGAAAAGACCATCTGTGGGGAACAAATAGAAGTGTGTCCCTTTTATAGGAAGTTTCCTCCTGTGCTAAATGCTGACATACATACTTCTCATTATCTCACAGAGTTGGTGCCACACCTCGAAAATGAATGATATGATACCATCTTCGGCAAAGAAGTAAGAGATGAATGGGATGCAGGACACAGTTCTGACACTGAATAGGAACAAAAGTGACCTTATGGCTGGCAGGTCTACAGCGGACTCTCATGCTAAGAACCCCAAACAAAGCTTTGCTTTCACTTTTATACCATTTTTCCTCTCTAGAGAATACTTGTTGTTTCAGGTGAGGTTACAGAAGCAGAAACAGCAGAGGTTAGGAGAAGTGGGAGACTCTGGCAGGACTTTCCCT
>NW_004525152.1:50912-56736 GCF_000260255.1 Octodon degus
TTGGCTTTAAATATATACTTTCTGCCTCCAAATTATTCACACTATTCAACCCTAAGTATAAGTAAATTTTGAAACTGAAGTTTAGATATGCACCCAGTGACTGTCAGGGTATGGTGTGCAATCCGGATGATCCAGCGGGAATAAGAAAATGTAGCACAGCTGAGCTCCGAGAAGGTACACGTAGCCATTCAGCACTTAGGAAGAGTTCCTAAATAGTCTGGGTTTTGTAATACCAATCATAACCAGGTTATAGCTATTGCAACATCTCAAAACTTGTAGTTTAAGTTTTTATGCTGTAGAGACCATATTAAGAGTTGAATTGCCAAAAAGATTAGAAATCCCTATTTTAGAGTCTTGATTGACATAAAAAGAAAGGTGAAATAGTCCAGTGCTCCATTTAATATCATCTAGGAAAAAGTTAAATATTTTGGTGGTCAGTTAGACAAATCATTCAGAAGTACTTTCATCAATCATACACTTTTAGCCTCATAGTTAATGCTAAATGCAGTAACTGGATGCTAACTTGGCTTTTTAGGAAAGTACAAGATTAGCAATGGGAAGATAAATTAAATGACATTATTGTACTTAAAATGGAAGGATTAGGAAAAAGTACAAAACCTGTCTTTGCTTATGCTACAAAAATTTAGAAAAAGCATCTCCTTGATGCTTTTGTGTTTCTACCACTCAGTGTCCTTTCCTCTACCTACTCATGAGCTACACTACTGATGCCACCATTGCCTTGTCATGTTTTCTCCTGTCCTTGCATCCTTGCAAAAGACAACCTATGAGGAACAGTTATATAGCAAAATATTAGTTCATAAAATAAAATCCTCTTTGAAGTTAAAAAATTAAGAAAATAAACTAGCAATGTCATAGTTTCTTAGATGCAGATATCTGCATACTGAGATAGTCAATGTGAGAATTTTTCACATTAACTCCTATTTTAAAATATCTGGTGGAAATTCTTACTACAATCTGCACAGTCGTCCTGTATATATACTTGCATATTTTCCCCCAGACTTTTTTCCTCTCATTTCTCATATTTTAATATTTTTCCATAATTTTATTGAGAAACAAATAGCAATGAGACAGTTTCCAACCAAATTGGTAGGACAGTTTCAATAATTAACACACTGCATACATTCGTCCTAGTGGTTAATTGCTGTACAAGATGCGGACATGATATCCTATTTACAAACACTATTAGAAAAAATCCCTCTATTCATTAGGAGAGTATAACTATATATCTATCCTAATGATTTTGAATACACAGATACAAAATGGATATTCATCTATATCCTCTTTTTTGTTTAGTTCAATTATTGGAATAATATAGGTGTGTTAACTCAGCAAAATACTCTAAAGGAGTCCAGTAGTCCATAATAGTACTATGTCTCCACTTCACTGGCAATGTCAGAAATTATTGACCTGAGTCCCCTACAGCTCAACATAACAGTATGGCTTTTCTTCTTATACTTCATTTTTATACTTTTCGGCTGGATGGTTAGGATCAAAGTAAAGCAGGACATATGCAACAAGAATTGTAGCTTTTCAGTTTGATAAGGTCAGTCAAATCCCCTCAAGATTTATCCTGAGACCCTGTACCTCAGACTGTAGAACCTTTGTCCGTGTCAGCCATGTGGATTAGTCACAACCATTGCTTGGCCAGTGTGCTCATGTGAAAACCTGTGAGAATGTTTTCTCTCCATATGACTCTCCTTAGGCACACTCTACATCATTGATCACTTTCCTCTTTGACTCCACAATGTCCTTGATCAGGAAATATGGGACACTACCGAGTTACATGACATTAAAGTACAAGTTCTCATATGTCCTGAGTCTTAATTGACCTCGGAAAGCTAAGGCTGAAATGTTTGTTTCCATGCGGCCCTCCTTTTTCTCTAATTTTGGTCTGCAAACAGAGGTTGTTAACCCTTCAGAAGAGAAGCTTATTGTTATTATCATACAACCTAGGCAGTTAACCTTAACCTCACTATCTATCTGAATATCAAACATCTCAGGCATAACAAAAACACCATGCTTGAATGCCTGTCGTCTTGATCTTCTATTTGTGTATCATTTCTAATGTCATATCAATAATTACTATTCTCTTTTCTATATTAAATATAATTTCTTATTGTTGAAGAAAAGAGTGGTGGTGAAGCAGAGATGGTTGTGTTAGTCTGCCCTTGTTTACTCGTCTAGAGAAACAACGTTGTACACTTTGTCTTTCATGTCTGTTTTAAAAGACACTCTTAAAAATTAGGGAACTAGAAATAAATTCTGTTATGATTTTCTTAATGTTTTTTGCCTTTTTTCAAACTAGATATTTATGCATAAGAAAAAAATAAATATGAGTTGAGAGATATTTAATATCTTTCTGGTGGTATGAATTAAACAGTTCAATTTTATAAGCTAAGTTTTTACTTTGCCTTGATTGTGAAATCCCATGCTCAGTTTTATTCATTACAAATACTTAATAAGAGCTTATTTCCATGCTACCTTTTCAAAAGTACAAATATTTTCAAACTGCTATTGTCTGCTATTTCTGTTTCCTTCCACAACAAAATTATTTCTCTTATTTAACTAGACTCTACTTAAAATAAATTTCAAAAAGGTAAGAAAAGAATAAAAAAGATGTTTCATTACAAGGCATTGCGGCCAGCAGTGTGTTACCTGTCCACGAGTTGGAGGTCCTTGTGGGAGCCCTGAGCAGGAGCTTTACTACCCTGCAAGCATGGCCGGGACCCTAGGCCAGGGTGGAACTTGAGGGGGCGGGGCCCAATGGGCCTGAGTGCAGCAAGCCCTGGAACTCTCAGGTTGCTCCACTCTGTGTCCCTGGGCCTCACACACCACAGGCTGCAAGATGGACCTGCAAGCACTGGCTACCCGGAGCCAGAGGACACTGTTAGAAAGCAATAAAGGATGCCCAAAACCAAAGTACACAAAAGTGGGAGAACACTTACAGCGTATCATCCCTGATACATGGCATGCTCCATGGCATGTGGTGGTACAGCATGCAAGTATGAGAACCCAACCCACTAGAACAAGCAAGAACAAGCCATTAAGGGGCTTAACTCATCTTGGGTCACTCACAGTATCGTGGCAATGGCTCACATATCCTCCAAGCTTCTCCAGAAGTACCACATAACTGACTAGTGTCATAAAAGCAATCGTCAATCTGAGGAAACCTGATGAACATACTAGCTCTGGAAACTCTCTGAAGCAAGAAAGTGGCGTCATGTACTTTCCTGAAGTATTAATAGAGGCTGCCATTTATTTCTATGATTTTAACTGGAAAGATTATGGTGTAGCATCTCTCACTACCATCTTAAATATGGTGAAACTAATGACATTTGCCTTACAGGAAGGAAAAGTAGCCATCCACTGTCATACAGAGTTTGGCTGAAAAGGTGTTCTAACAGTGTGTTATTTAGTGTTTGCAACAAGAATGACTGCAGATCAAGCAATTATATTTCAGCAGGCAAAGTGAACCCATTCCATACAAACCAGAGAGCAGCTGCTCTGTGTAAAGGAATTTACTGTTTATGAAAACTCTCCACAATATCTTCTCTTGCTGTGACACAAAAGCACATGCTGTCACTTTAGCCCAATACTTAATTCACCAGCACCATCTACTTCATGATTCTGAGGCATGACTTCTAAAATACATGCCAAAAATCATTCATCTAGTTTGAAAATTGCTACTGGACTTGACTAAGAATAGGCAGTTGTGGTAAAGGATGGATGAGAAGGGTCTAGACTCTGTTGAAATTGAAAAGACTGTATCTGAGATGGTCAGAACATGCCTGGATAAAGAGTTACTGAGACACAATAGTCACATAGCTGACCCATTTAATTCTCCTGAAGTGACTAAAGCTATTCAGAATCAAGATGTGATTCTTTCCCACTGTCAAGTGTTTGACCCTCTTTGGAAGTGTTGAATGCCTTCAGTCCCTGAATCGTCTGAAGAGGCAACTGAGCTACAGTGACTTGGACCTGAAGAGAGCAGAGGCTCTCTTTGAGCAAGATGGACTCCATGGACAATGTCTGTCCAGGACTTACTGGGCCACAATGTCCAGCAGCAGAAGCCCAGCAGCCACTGATACAACCCACTATCTGCAGCTCTGGATCTCAGTAAGGAAGCATTGGTTCACAGTACATTTTCTTTTTGGAACCAGCTTAAGTATGGTGACTTAGCAGTACAAAAAGATGCATCACCCTTTTGCCAAAGGAGAGACATTGCGAAGGAAATACAATGGAGTCGAACCTTCTCTGTGGGGGTTTTATGCTCACACAACCTCGGGGAATCCCATTACACCCACCTTTACAAATGTATCTGAGAAACCAGATCCCTAGCAGCAGCAAGTGGCCCACTGTCAGTGTGAAACTCATGGTGGCAACCCTCGTAGCTGTGCATATTTCTTGTGGGGCCCTGCCAAACTCAGAACCAAGAGTGGTTTGTCATGGATACCCGAGGCACAGACAGCTTCACTCATCAATTTCTACCTTTTGATCTAAAATCCTACTTTTGGGTATATACCCAAAGGAGATATAGTCAGCGCACTCTCCACAATAGCTAAAGTATTAGGTCTACTTGGTGGCAGTCAGTTGAGGAATAGAAAAAAATGAAGGATTTATTCACTATTCTGCCATAAAAATTGAGCCTTGTTGTTCGCAGCAAGGATGGGTCTGGGCGTTATTATGTTACATCAAAAAAGGAAGATGCCAAAAGACAAATATTAAGTATTGTCTTTCATAGAAAAGTTTAAACTGGGAATATAGTTCAGCTGCACATCACCTTCCTGGCAGGAGCAAGGTCCTGAGTTTGATTTGAGGTAGTAAAAACATGCTCTCTTATAGAAATTTAAGAAAAATGAACTTGAATGTAGGAAAGTAAGTATTATAAGTTGAGAGGGAGCAGGTCCGTGAAAGGAAAGTGAATGTGATCAGTGAGTGTTGTATATCAGTACATGTACTAAAATGACAAACTGAATTATGTTAATATGTACAATTAATATTTTTAATAAAAATGATTTGGTTTAAAAAAGAGACAAGAACAAAAATTTAATCTTTCTTGAAAGCAAGTGGTAATACTCAAACATATGTAATACCTTGTATATCTGTTAATCTCACCAATAGATTTGACAATAAAAATAGATAATATATCAACCATTGTTAATGTTATTCTTGATTTGATAATCTGTACCATATGTATTGTTGTATGTTTCCCTGCTTCTGTTTTTGAAAATTAATACCTAAATTGCCAGTGACTCAAAGAATAGTACTGATGTTTTCATTATGTCTACTATTAAAAATGGAGCACAGCTCAATAGCAAAGAAGGCTCTCATAGGGCAGGTACAGCAAAAGTTTCCAAGGTTACCAGGTCTGTGGTCACTCAGGCCCTGATCAGGAGCAGAAGATGTGCATAGCATGGCTGTGAGGACATGTCCAGCTGGAGGAGCTGTAGAGACCTAAGAGGAATGGAGCTTACAGGGGAAACCCAGCCTGCATCTTGGAACAGCTTGAAGTTGCAGGTATAGGCCCCCAGTTGAGAAACACTTATGCAATAAGATCAGAAGGAAACAATACATACACGGCCTTCAGAAACTCAAGCTCTACTCTCAGCAAACCCTGGCAGAACCTCAGTGGATAGTGCTGGGGAATGGATATGATGGAGACACAGCTCTTGTGCCTCTGTCAGGCACTTGTCCCATCACAGCAAACGGGACCTCTGCACATACAGAAGACACCGTGGGCACCTTCGAGGGTACTTTTGAACCACAGCAGGTGAGAGGTGTATTAGGCAGAGGTGCTGGTGGG
>NW_004525152.1:56875-58989 GCF_000260255.1 Octodon degus
TGATTTTTGATGACTTGCACTGAAGTGACATTATCCACCACACCCAGAGCCAAAGAGCAGCCTCTACCACTTCAACCAGGATCACCAAGCACAGGACTTAACCTGCAACTCAAATCACCAGCTTCAGCTAGATTTCCTTAGAATCTTCTCATTTTAGGCCTGCGAGATATTTCAGTGAATTAATTCCTTGCTTTGTCAAGATCAGCGACCAGGGTAGCATCTCAGGGACCAAGGTTGCATCCCTGGTCACACATGGTGCATTGGTCCCGCCCCTTGAGCACAATCAGCTGGAGAACAATCTGGGCAATGCTGTGCACACCTGTAACCTAACACTGTGAAAGCTGAAAACAGGAGGATGACTGCTAGTCCAAGTTGTCTATGGAAACTCTACCAAATTCATAAGTTGAAAAAAAATCTCATTTTTAAATATTCGTTTCATTTTTTATAGATGAGTGCAGTGGAGGACATTTGGGATAATTAGTAGAATTTCAATGTTCCCAACATATCTCAAGTAATAATAAATGATATTCACAAAATCTATCAAAATACCAAACATTTTTGTGAATTCCTTGTATGTAAAATCTGAATTATACTTAATGTTTAATCAATTCCAGGAGAGGAAAGGGAGTTATTTCTATTGTTATTTTGCAAACTCTCAAATTGAGGGCAGAGAAAGCAGTAATTTGCCTGATGTCATGCATTTTAGTAAAAGCCGTAGGAAATCAAAGCATCAATATATCTTTAAAATATATGTTCCAATGGCTCTGAGATTTTTCTATTTTTAGGTGAAACAATACCCCAAACATCACACGCTTACATATAAAGTTAAATTGGTGGTTTATTAGCATCTGAGACTTTCTAGATTATGTCTACATACATATGTAGGAAGGTGGACATTGAAGAAAAGAGGACACTACCAAAGTTAAAGAAACTGCTATTCCACATTCCCTGAGATGTGCCATGATTGGAGAACATTGCACAGTTGTTTTTCATTGTTGTTTGTTTTTGTGGCTGTGATGTTACTAGCCAGTGTACTTGTCACTCTTTGAGATTTCTTAAAAATATTTTTCATCAAATCCTAGTCAATGATAATGATAATGAGCTGCAGTGGCTACCCAGAGTCACAAGGCCACGACTCTGAGAAATTTCCATTTGACATGGTCTGTCTTGATTTTTGTTTTCCTTACTAGGCTGTGAGCTCAAGACCTTGTATTCATCAGGCTGGCAATTATTCAATGAAGCTCTCTCCTCAGGCCTTCATGCTGTCTTCATAGAGTCAGAACTCAAGAATTATGTGGCCAGTGGGTACAAAGGGGTTTCAGGAAATGTGCCGTAAGTCCTTGCCCTTGTCTCACAAGGGTTATCCACCCCTCTTGTCTGCTACAGCAGATGTTGACACTGCTTGCAAAGCAAAGATCAGCACAGCAGAGCTAATATTCACCTTCGTGCCATATTTACATAATAAGGATCAGAAACCAGTACTGATCTTGTGCCTGCAAAATGAATCCCTATGCTGCTGTTCCTCACCTGGGTCATGAGATCTTCAGTTACCTGAGTTCTGTGTTTGGCATTCTTGTTTGGCATTCTTCACAAATCAATCTGTCACCCACTTTACTTCAGCAGATCATTAATAGACCTCGCCTGTATCCCATGTGTGGTGCTCAGAAGTCATACATTTCCCACCTGTCACATGTGCAGCTCATCTCAAGACATGGTCCATGGAGGAGAGGAGGAACATAGCATGATGAGGGCTATAAAGTATTCACTTGACGGCCGGGAGTGAAACTTCAGGTGAGGTTATGGTCACAAGTACAAAAGACTTAATTTTAGTTCCTTGACATCATAGCTAATAGGAAATTAATGTATTGTTCAACACGACAGGAGCATTTTCAGAATTAAGGAAATGCATTCAGAACAAAACTTTAGTTTTGTACAAAAAAAATGCACTTAGTACGTGGTAGTTTTTATCATTAGTGACTGACTGGAAATTTTTGAAAGGTATGGAATAAGAGCTGGCCAAATAGCTCTGTGGATTAAAGCACATGCAAGCAGGCACAGGGACCAAGGATTTGATCCCTGGGCCTACCATGCCATCGCCACCCCCGGTGCATGAA
>NW_004525152.1:59229-63375 GCF_000260255.1 Octodon degus
ACTTCTCATTGAAGTCATCCATTGTGTAACCCTGGAGCTAACCATAGTAACATGATTGCTAGTAAGCAAGGCATGAATTATAATATCACTGAATCATTCTGCAACCTCTAGGCAGTCTCAAATTTCTAATTTAAGACAAGTCAGCTCAAAATGATGAAGATCAATGTAAAAAATCATGAAGTGCAGACAAATATACACAAAAGTTTCATTTTTGAAACAAGCCTCATAACCAATGGTGACAACTAAAAATAATGAGAGTTAGATCTTTTCAGCTATTTAGGCTTATGATACAGGGAAATTCCAAATGACACAGGGATAAATCTCCCGAGCTGACCTGGATTAGTTTGTGTTCTCTAAAACTGAAGAATGAATTTTAGGAACAAAAAGAGGCTATGAGCAGAATATATTTATTGAGGGAAAGAAAGCTCCTGTGTAGGAGCTGGACAGGAGAGGGACCTGAGCAGGTAGTCCCCCAGAAGCTCTCTCTTCCAGGGACTTTTATAGTGTAAAACCATATGGGGCTAAGGTGGAGAAAATGGGAATTTGCTTATGTGGACAAGAGGTGGGACAAAACTATGGTCAACCAATGGGATTACAAGCACCTTTGCTCAGGTAAAATAGATTCAGTGCAGGACCAAATGGGGAAAGGAGTCACATCATGAAGGGACATGAATGTAGAACAGCACTTTATCAGGTAGCCAGCCATCCAGTACTAGTCAGATTAATGATTCTTCTGGCTCCCTCAGGGTGGTGATTAATCTCAGAAGCCAATCTTTAGGGAGGTGAGCATTTGTTTGATCTTTGCCTTTAGATCTGACCTAAGATGGCACCCATCCCTCCACCAGTTGTAAGGTTTCTTGTCTTCCGTGTTATCTCCTTCTAGGGCCTAGCCCTGCCTGACTACCTGTAATATTTCTAGCTAAGTCGGCTGCCTGCAACACTTATATATTGGCAGATATGTATTTATTATACATATGTCTGTATTTGTGTGTAGGTATAAGAATATGTTTTATGTATGTTTATTTTCCTAGAAAGAGATCTGTTTACATGATAAATGTAAATGAAACTGGACAGAGACAAGAATGTATTAAAATGAGCTCTATGATTTCAGAAATAATTGGTCTTATTCCATGCAACTCAGTAGATGTTGTTCATCTCTTATACATTTCAGCAAATTAAGAAGTGGAAGATCATGTACTGTTGTAGGTTATGAGTTGGTACCCAAGGAAAGGAGAAGACCTATGGAATATAGCTTTAGAGGTCTCCCTGAGGTTAGTGTCTCTCTCTAGGGAGCCTAGAGCCAGAGAAACTTTGCACATTGGTTGAGGGCTACAAACAGCTAAGAAATATTCGTAAGTAATTTGGTGTAAACAAACTACTATCTACATTGCCTTAAGGCATTCACCAGCTAGTTTACCTGTCACTGGTTGGTATCTTGCCAGGTAAAGGAAAAAAGAACATACAGGGTTCTGCCTCCAGGAATCTGCTATTACCTTGTTTATGCTTGCTGGAGTAACAAGGAACCAGTTTCCTTAGGCTCTGTTCTTTGTTCCTTGCTCCCTCTGGACCGTAAAGTTCTGTCTGACTCATATCACTACAATATAAAATGCTTTTTCTTTTCTTTTTTACCACCTGGAAGTATACTGTCCAAGACCACAAGGAATAGAAACAACTGCTTCATTCAAAATCATGCCAAGTCCCAAGCAATAGTTCACAGAACATAAGGACCCCAGGAGATAAAGTCTCGCATGGGGAATCAGGATGATGTACAGTACAGGCTTCCCACTTTTTGTCACCTGAGCCTTTCCCCCTGGTTCAAAAGGGCTGCTGCTCATTAGAGTAAGGTACAAAATGATTCCTTCTCAGGACACTTGTGGCCTTTATCACTCAGTGCTATGACACACAGCACATTACTGGAGCTTGTGTGATCCTCTGACAACTGTGTAGACATGTACCTCATTGCATCAAAAGGAATCTTTGAGACATCATGCCTGACTCATGAGTGAAACTAGGAGATTTGGAGAAAGATGTCCTTTTCACTGTCCTTCATCAGCACTAACTCATCTTCAATAATCAACCCCCTCCCCCTCATTTCTGTACGCACAAATATTCTAGTAAGCATTTCTCAAGCAGCATTTGCCAATGGTACAGGACATATGAGAATGGATTTGGGAAAGAAACTCTTCATTTTGCTTTTAGTTATCACCATGAGCGAATTTCTGAAATGTCTTCAGGTACTTTCTGGCCATTTCTCACCACATACTCTCACTGCTCACCCACAGAACTGTCATTGGATATCCACTCTCTAGCTGTGCTCAGTGCTTTATGACCCATAATCTGTTGGATCAATCCTGTGCTGTCTTGTCCTGGAGGAAATGACCAGAGACACCAAGGCTGAAATTCTGGATAGACATTGATGTTGAAACCTAACCTCAAGGCCATTATGCACAATTCCCAAACCTCAGTACAATGACCCAAAGCTGGATTGTTACAGGGCATAGTGCTCTAGGTGATTCAGGAGATGTGACTGGACAGCATTTCCAATAACCAAGAAGTCTTCTCTGAGGCACCTGCATCTCTCACTGAACATCCTGGGCTGCCTCTCAGGTCACTGTGGCTGGTACCTGGTGGAAGTTTTCATGGACTCCATGACGTTTAAAGGTTGTATCCCCACCTGCCATCTATTCTTCACATGTTCTGAATCATCAAGTATGTTACTGTACTTACTGCTGACAGCGTCTGTGAAATCTAGCTATTTATTGCATAACAGAGGTTGAATACTTCTGTATTAAAATGATTTTAAAATGAAAGAATAAGTCTACATTTTTGTCATGGTGTTATAAAGTTACCACAACAGAAAATATAAACAAAGGATATAATAACTGATTTATAAAATGCTTCAGAAAACTAATAAAATTAAGAAAAGCTCAAAATTAAGAACACTATCTTTCAACAGTGAGTTTCTCTACATGGAAAGCAAATGAAAAATATATGTTAGAAAAAAAGGGCAATTTCATGTACAGAGAGACAGAAAAAGAGAAAACTCACCTATAATGTAGCAAATATGTATATATGGGTACAAAAGATCAATGATGGCATAAGCCATCATTGGAATCATGTAATTTGCAGTAGTAACGGGGATATAGGTGCACATAGACAAGGACTCCACAATGACCATTTGTGTGGAATAGTGCTTTAGAAGACATTCCTTGTAGCATGTGAATAATATGTGTGCAACTATTTTGTTCACATTCACACTTCTGAATGTTGATTCTCATGACAATGTAAGAGATATTATTATGAACTCTCTCTTGATGGTGGTCAATACACTGGAAAAATTGGAAATAGACACCTTTCCAGGGTACAACTGCCTGAAAATTTGGGGACCCAGAAATCAAAACAGTACAGAGATAGATGGGAAGGAGAAAGGAAATGAGACAACATCACATGGTTTTACTCACAGACAGGAATCCAGCTGTAAAACAGCCCATGTGGTGTGAGTGCTATGATGGAGGTAGAAATCTGCCACACAGATTGCAGTGTTGGTGGCAAGAGCTTTTGGAAAAATGATCATGGCAACTTTGAACACTTCCTTTAATGTTCTACAGGTTTTGAAAGGAAATCACATACATGTCTAAGAAGGATAAATATATTCTTCAAAGTCTCAACATATGTAATAATAGTAGGATGTGAATTGAACTTTCTGAGTTGAAATATGCCTTTCATGAAACTGAGCTCAAACAACAAGGGAGATGTAGAATTTGCTCTACACAAATCCTAAATTCAGGAGAGTCTTGCTTCTCCATGGAGCAGGAATCTTCTAAGGACTGTGTAAGCCACAGGTACCTGGAGGTTCTGGTTTCTAGGATTCTGAGCTTCACCCAGGGCTAGTAAATCCTCTCAGGTTCCCCAGGTCTGGAGAAGGCACACAAGATTGAGTGCCCTAGTACATAATCTAAATTCATTGAGAACAACTTGCAATATTGGAGATCGTATATTTGACAATATGTTTTCTCTCTCTGTCTCCACCTCCATCTCCCCTGTCTCCTTTTTCCTCTCCCTCCCCTTATCAGTCTCAGTCTCTCTCTCTCTCTCTCTCTCTCTCTCTCTCTCTCTCTCTCTCTCTCTCTCTCTCTCTCTCTCTCT
>NW_004525152.1:63502-65543 GCF_000260255.1 Octodon degus
TCTCTCTCTCTCTCTCTCTCTCTCTCTCTCTCTCTCTCTCTGTCCCTTTGTTCATTCTAATAACATATATCTTGCCATTCCCAGCTACATATATGTTCTGTCACTTCCTTCTTCACAGCCTCAGAATAAGAACTGAGATTGGTTGTGATGGTGGACGCCTGTAATCCCAGTTCTTGGGAGGTTGTAAGTGGGGATCACTGGGAATCTGATCCATGTATGCAGTGAAACTCTGAACACCCTGAAGGCCCTTAAAATACAAAAAAAAGAATAAGAACTGAGAAGGGAGGGAACTGGTGACTACACTGTGATTAATCCACTTAGGAATTCATAGGGTAATGAGCGTCCAGAAACAGATTGTATTATAAAAGTACACTCTCTCCAATTGATTCATGATTCAGTTTTAAGTAATACAAGGTTTAGAACTTGGTTGTGTGGATTTTAAGTGTAGTCCAGAATGAAGTCACTTCACAGCCTATTATAGTAAGTGATGTGTACACTTTTTCTCTCCTGTTTTTTGACTTCCTGTATAAACTCACTTACCTGTAAAAGCTGTTTGGGATGTTTTCTACTGCAGTGCACCTTCACTGTGCCTCCCTCCCACAGAGACAAGACTTAAGACCCCTTTCAGGGGGCAGTTCTCAGGAGGAATCACACCAACCATTAACACAGGACAGGGCCTTACACATTCATTATCAAGGAGTATTACCAGATGGTTGATTATGCACAGGAAACTATGTTACTGAAGAATCAAAAATAATTTAAACTTCCTATCTTACTGCCATTATGAATCTCATTTTCTTCTATAAACTTTGTGTGGCATTGAGCTCAGTCGTTAGAGAAAGAAACAACTCACCTTACTGAGCCTTGAACTTACACTGAGTAGATTTCTAGGCATGTGGCAGGTGGTTGATGTCCTTGACAAAGAAACTTTAAGTCAAGAGTTATTGTCACCTCTACCAGGAAGGGAAGTTGATTGTGATGAAGTAAAAAATTATCATGAGAACCTGTCCCCCAATACTCTTTGGGTCTGTAGTGAGATAGATTAATGCTGCACAACATTCAGCAGGGCATCAGTAGGCCCATGGATCCGCCCACCAGTCCAGGGTGTGTTTAACAAGGCACATGCTCAGTCTATTGGAACTTGCGAAAACTTGAGTCTCCATTCTATATATTCGGGAACATCAAAACAAGCCTTCCTCATCCTTATTCAAGAATGCTTTCTGCTTGATTCAGAGCTTGCAAGGGAAGCAAGATTTAATATAAATATGTAGTGTGCAGGATTATTTTGTAATATTCACCAAAAAAAGTCAAATTCAAGGGAGTTCAAGAGATCTCTCCATGTGTTAGAGACCCAAAGCATCTAGGTGAGGGACTGTATACAACAATGCCCTGCACTAGTCAGCTGAAGACCTAGAGCCCCTGGCAATATCCTCCACAAGTCCAGCTGGAGTCCTCGAGCCCATAGCAAGTGCTGGGATTATAGGCACATGCCACCTTTCTGAATCTCAATCTCTGTTTTCGTGATAAATACTATTTATGATAAATACTAATATGCTAATTAAACCCAGTAAGATTAACAAAAACAATACTGACATAGAGCACACATTAAAAGAAAGTTAAAAAGTAGAAGTGACCTTAGGGCTTCTGCCCGATGTCTGTGGCTCTTCTGTTGAAGTCTCTCCTTGGCTCTAGCCAAGGCCAGACTATTTTATCTACTTTCCACTGTGACTCTCAGAACAATCCAAGAGCTTCCAGGCCAGATGTGTTATACATTTAAGTGCTATGAGATTAGTGCGGAGTAAGGGTAATTAGAAATTGTGTTACTGAATTTCGTTTAGAAAACTATTTTCTGAAATTTTTTTTATCATCTAGCAGTAAAGAATGAAAGCACATCAGTTTTAGGCCAACTGGATTTGAAAGAATGCATCAGGGTAAGTAAAAATATTCAGACTGAAAAGTGAAATAACATGTTTTCTTATGTGAAAATAAAAGCAAATACAAACTCATAAAGAGGGATGGAAAGAAACCAGAAGGTACAATT
>NW_004525152.1:78198-79039 GCF_000260255.1 Octodon degus
CATGCAACAACATGTCCACTTTCAATTGCCATCCCAGCACACCCCGGAGGCTGGGCCAGAATGGCAGGCCAGGGGTGAAACCCTGGCCGCTGTGTCTCCCTCAGCAGGTATGACCTGCTGAGCTGTATGACCATCCTAATTTGATCTAAAAGAAGCTCAATATGGGAGATTAAATGAAAGTTATTCATTTTTAGTTATTCTAAATATTTAATATGTTTAAAAATTTCTTCAGTTTTCAAATGTTGAAGATGATAGAAATTTACAAAACATTCAATTATGAGGGATTAGAATAAGAAAAGGCTAACCTTTCATTAATTTTACTTCAGAATAAATTACACATTCATTGTGCTGGAGACACCAATTTAAGAACACCTGGTGAAGTAGCCTTAATTCGCTTCCTGGCCCAGGTGCTTCTTCCTCTCACCATGAGAGGGCTTGCCAAAGCACAGGTGGAGTCGACAGATCAGTTCTCAGGTGCCGTTTGACATGATTTCAATCAACATAGATGCTTTCATACTGCCGTGCCACTCTCCAACAGTTTCCTCTGCATTCTATGTTTGAAGCCCATATATATACATGAATATTTATTTCTTTAATCTTTACCATTTAATGACACTTTCTTTTTGCACTGTATTAGTTCAAGACAGCAAACTATTTGAGCTCCTGTAGGTGGTTGCTCCTGTGCATTGGCAGAAATTTTTTTCCTCCTAAGTACTCAGAGATGCATTTGTGTTAGTAAGTGTTTTGTCAGCCTCATCAGATGTTGTTAAATTGGTGTCTCCAGCACATACAACCACCCAAACTGCTGTGTAGCAGAGTTGCAATTGTTTTCATTTTTTTT
>NW_004525152.1:80319-82703 GCF_000260255.1 Octodon degus
TAGGGAAAAGGCAAATGGAAATAAACTACAAGCAACACACAACAAACCATTTTCTATCTCTTCTGTTTTATATTCTGGAAGCATAGGAAGAACTCACCTCTAATCCGAGCACCTTTAGTCCTGGCATGGCACCATGAATCAAATGGAACATAGCATCCTTGAACTATTTTTGCAAATAGAAGCAGACAGCCAATTGTGAGATTGCCAGAGGGCTCCTGCTCACTTTTACTGTTCCTTTTTCTGCAAGAGAGCTGATTAAACATGCACCTCCCTGTATAGTTCACTAAGCATGCTGTCTTTCTCCATCTCTCTGCCCACTGGATTGAATAAATATTGAGGGCCTCCAAATGTTGCAAAAAGCCCACATGAGGATATTATTCTCTGGCCCTTCTAGAGAGAAAGGGGTTGCCAGTCAATTACTTGTTTTACATGAGTAGCTTGGAGGCTGAAATTAATTTTCCAGAGAGTTCCAAAGTGAAATTCCCATAAGTGGGAATGTCACAATGACCTGGGAGGGTGTTTCTCTTAACATCCACCTTTTTTTGGTGATGAAGGGGCTGATTTGTTTAGCTCCTTGCTGGCCCAGAGAATTTTACAAGACCTATCTAAAGAGGGGTTCTGTCATACTGTCATGGAGAGAAAACTCCAATTCTCAGCTTTTTTGTTTGTTTGTTTGTTTGTTTGTTTGTTTGTTTTAGGTATTTACTACTGAGTCCACAGGGTCTTACTATACAGATGAGACTCATGGTGTTACTTCTGTTTTCAGTCTCCCAAGCAGTGGGATTCCATGCACAAGCCACCACCACTAGTTTCTTTCCCATTCTCAGGGTGGCCCCGTGGACTGGCCCTGCATGCCTGGGATCAAACCCAGTTCCTTGAGCCTGCCTAATCAGGTGGTTTGGTCCAATAAGCTGTCTGCCCAGTCCCAATCTCAACTCTTAACAAACGCTTCAGACAGAGCTCTTAGGCAGTGATCTCCAGGCACCCTGGGAAGGAAAGGATACTGTACTGGGTTGATTCACATTTTAGGCTATAAATGTAAATCTTGTGCTTTCTGTTGTGTGAGAAATGTATACTCAACCTCTGTTCTAGGTCCTTTATTAAGTCAAAGGATAGGAAGACCCTCACAAAAAGGCATGTTAGGAATTGCCCAGAGCCAGAGGTCGACCCAAAGCAGACCAAACGTGGACCACAACACTGACAAGGCTCAGCTGATCATGACTGCAGTTGGGCAGATTCTGGAAGCAAAATTGGTGCTGCAGCATGTATTTTGTGCCCAGAATTTAATACAGAATAAAGAGAAAAAGGGTAAGACCCAATCTACAAGTTTACTTGCTCTTGGAGCACAAGAGAATGCCAAGATGTGCAGCCACCCCTATGTCCCACAGCTGCCCTATGAAGGAGAGGAAACCCCGGTAGCAAGAGTCATTGAAAACTAGACAGCACAGCAATGGGTAGCAGGAGCAGAGGTTCCGCTACCCCTCAGTTCCCATCAAGACATCCCAGGCATCCACTCTGTGTGTGGGCCCTCTGTGCTGAGGGCACCAGGCCAGTATCATTGCCTGAGGTACTGTCCTCCTGGGAGAGGCATCTTGACTGAAGAGCGGAGAAATCCCTATCTCCTGTTCTCAGTAGGAAAAGGAACATCCAGGAAAATAAGTGGCTATTGTGGAGGAAAATGACTTTCTCCTGGTATTCATCTGTGGTATTTACTGAATCCTAATAAACTGGTTTTCTTCCTAACAGGGAAATGGATCTGTCTGATCTGTGCTTAGTGTGAGCTACTGGTGTCTCAAAGGGACAGAGTGTAGTGGATGGTGACCAGGGTGCAAACTCCTTCATTGACTCCTGTTTTCATCATTATAGGAACAAAGTGAAAAGTCTAAAAGACAGCCAAGGAAACCCAACCATGAGCCCACATTGTGCTCTGGTTCAACCCGTTCCACTGCTCCCTCTGCCTTAAGGCAGCTGCAGGAACCAGAGGCACAGAAACATCTTAGGCTGAAAACTCCCCACAGTTCCAGCAAGGGTGGAGCCACGTATATCCACTAGTCCCAATAACGTGACAGATGCCACTTCAAGGAAGCCTCCTCAACCTAGCAAAGGTAAGGACAGAAACAGGCTTCTTGTTTCCGATTTGACAGAAAGCTCAGAGTCCCCTGCCAGGGCCTGGATCTCTAGAACAGCAGTGAGGATGGAAAACCCAGCCATGTGAGGGAGGCCCTGCTCACGGCTGACCTGTCCTTGTCCATCTCACATGCTCAGTCCCAGTCAGTGTTGTGGGCAATTAACAGGGATGTGTGGCCCAGTAATTTACTTAGTTCCTGGGGACACAGGGGGGTGTGGGAGAAATCAAAAGGCTGGAACCAAGGAGGGAGCAGAGT
>NW_004525152.1:84668-86189 GCF_000260255.1 Octodon degus
TTCAGTCAGCTCTGAGACCACTCCCCAGAGACCTTGCACAGATTCTTGAGGTTACTCTGTTAGTGCTGAAACTTCAGAGAGAACCCTCAGATTCATCACAGACTTTCCACTACATTTTGTGAGTCCATCCACACACACCACACTGATATGGTTTCTTCAGAGTCCCTAACTCCGAGCCCTACACAGACACTAACCACAGGACTCTGGCAGTGACATCATAGTACTCCACAGAGTTCAAATACAGTGAGTCTTTCCATTCATTCCTTCACCCACTCAGTATATGCAGAATGCTTACACCAAAACATAAAATAGAATACATGAGCTACGTCTTAGCTTTTACAGCCCTGCAGGGAGGTTCCTCACAGATAAAAGCAAGAGAGAGGAAATAATGTGCCTGGGATCCCAAAGGTCGGAAATGGCAGCTGAAGCACTCTGCCCAAGCAGCCGCACTCTGTATCTCCTGTGCCAAGGACCTCCTGCTCTCCTGTACTGTTTCTCCTTATGATCTTATAAATAACTCTATACTTCCCAGTCATCTGCATTCCTTCACAGGTCATGTATATAACAGGGTCACTTTGGATGCAATGTAGTGTGACTAAGGAGACAACTGAAAAACAAAAACAAAAACAAAATAACAATGAAACAGAGAAAGTACATTTAACTAAAAAAAGAAAAAAAATACTGCGGGCAAATAATTAACTACAATGCTTCTTGAAACTTTCCAGTGAGTTGAGGACCTAAGGTGACAATGGAAACAAAAACTGCATGTGTACTGGCTCTGCTACACACAAGCCCTGTGATCTTCAGCAAGTTATTTGGTGTATGGGACCTTTAGTCTCATCTAAAATGCTGAACTTATAAGGTGAACAATGAATCTATAGGTGAATGGTATCATTATCACTCCCAGGACTGTCGTGAAAATCACACGAAAGAATGCATGTGTAAGTGCCCAACATAGGTATACGTGATACCATATTATTCAAATAATGATCATTTTAGTTTTTTGAAGAATTGGATTTTTTAAAATCAAAGACCAAAAAAAAAAAAAAAAGCAGAAAAAATGAGTGTATTTCAATTGAAGGCTTGTTTTCATACATTAATTCAAAGCCACAAAATGGACCTCAAAGGCCTCCTCTCAGAGAAAAGTAACATCACCATGGTGGCTGGTGGTCTTTTCCATTTGCTTTGCTGAGCCCTGATGGTGGTCCTCTCAGAATGAGACCAGCAAGTCTGAGGGAGAGGAAGCTGAGAGGAAGGAGCTCACTGAACACTAGCACCAAGGCGTTCTGGGAAATCTTTTATGTTTCTCAGACAGTGCTTCTCAGTGAGGTTCCCTGTGCCAGGCACTGGGCCAGAGATGGCTCAGGCTGCTTCCTGATGCCATCTTCTGTAGCCTGGTTTCAGCCACGAACCCAGCTAGCAAGAAAAAAGAAACAAAAAAACCTACCAACATCAATGTCTTGTTCAGATCAAGGATAGTGCCATGTGCTTTCTTTCACAAGGAGATTAAAATGAAAGAAT
>NW_004525152.1:87349-87855 GCF_000260255.1 Octodon degus
ATCCTTTACCACAACTGCCTATTCTCAGCCAAGTGCAGTAGCAATTTGCAAACTAGGTGAATGATTTTTGGCATGTATTTTAGAAGTAATGCCTCAGAATCATGAAGTAGATGGCACTGGTGAATTACGTATTGGGCTAAAGTGACAGCATGTGCTTTGTGTCAGAGCAAGAGAACATACTGTGGAGAGGTTTTAGAAAAAGTAAATTCCCATACACAGAGCAACTGCCCTCTGGTTTGTATGGAATGGGGTCACTTTGCCTGCAGAAATATAATTGTTGATCTGCAGTCATTCTCGTTGCAAGCACTAAATAACACACTGTTCGAACACCTTTTCAGCCAAGCCCTGCATGACAGTGGATGGCTACTTTTCCTTCCTGTAAGGCAAATATCATTATTTTCACCATATCTAAGATCGTAGTGAGAGATGCTACAGCATAATCCTTCCAGGTTAAATCATAGAAATAAATGCCAGCCTCTATTAATACTTCAGGAAGGTACATTAAG
>NW_004525152.1:88480-90825 GCF_000260255.1 Octodon degus
TTTTATTTTTCGCTTACCTTTTTGAAATTTATGCATAAATAACTAGTTTGCAAAAAAAGCAAAAATCATTAAGAAAATCATAACAGAATTTATTTCTATTCCCTAATTTTTAAGAGTGTCTTTTAAAACATAGCCATGAAAGACAAAGTATACAATATTGTTTCTCTAGACAGAGTAAACAAGGGCAGACTAAAATAACCATCTCTGCTTCACCACCACGCTTTTCTCCAACAATAAAAAATTATATTTAATATAGAAAAGAGCATAGTAATTATTGATATAGCATTAGAAATGATACACAAATAGAAAATTAAAATGACAGGCATTCAAGCATGTTTTTTTTGTTATGCCTAAGATGTTTGATATTCAGACAGTTAGTGAGGTTAAGCTTAACTGCCTAGGTTGTATGATAATGACAATAAGCTTCTCTTCTGGAGGGTTAAAAACCTAAGTTTGCAGACCAAAATTAAAGAAAAAGGAGGGCTGCAAGGAAAGCCAACATTTTGGCCTTAGCCTTCCCAAGTCAATTAAGACTCAGGACATATGAGAACTTTTACTGTAGCGTCATGTAACTCGGTAGTGTCCCATATTTCCTGATCAAGGACATTGTGGGGTCAAAGAGGAAAGTGATCAATGATGTAGAGTGTGCCTAAGGAGAGTCATATGGAGAGAAAACATTCTCACAGGTTTTCACATGAGCACACTGGCCAAGCAATTGTTGTGACTAATCCACATGGCTGACACGGACAAAGGTTCTACAGTCTGAGGTACAGGGTCTCAGGATAAATCTTGAGGGGATTTAACTGACCTTATCAATCCAAAAACCTGCAAGTCTTGTTGCATAGGTCCTGCTTTACCTTGATCTTAACCATCCAGCAAAAAGTATAAAAATGAAGTATAAGAAGAAAAGTCATGCTGTTATGTTGAGCTGTAGGTGACTCATGTCAACAATTTCTGACATTGCCAGTGAAGCGGAAGACCCAATACTATTATGGACCACCGGACTCTTTTACAATATTTTGCTGAGTTAACACAACTATAATGTTCAAATAAAGGAACTAAACAAAAACAGAGTATATAGGTGAATATCCATTTTGTATCAGTGTATTCAAATTGGTTAGGACAGATATATAGTTATACTCTCTTAATGAATAGAGGGATTTGTTCTAATAGTGTTTGTAAATAGGATATCATGTCTGCATCATGTACAGCAATTAACCTGTAGCAAGAATGTATGCAATGTGTTAATTATTGAAACTGTCCTACCAATTTGGTTTGAAACTGTCTCATTGCTATTTGTGTCTCAATAAAATTATGGAAAAATATTAAAAAATGAGAAATAAGGAAAAAAATCTGAGGAAAAATATGCAAGTATATATACAGGATGACTGTGCATATTGTACTAAGAATTTCCACCAGATTTTTGAAAATAGGAGTTAATGTGAAAAATTTTTCACCTTAACTCAGTATGCTGATATCTACATCTAAACAACTATGTAATTGGTAGTTTATTTTCTTAATTTTTTAACTTCAATGAGGATTTTATTTTATGAACCAATATTTTGCTATATAACTGTTGTTCCTTTTAGGGTGTTTTTGGCAAGGATGCAAGGACAGGAGAAAACATGAGAAGGCAATGGGGGCATCAGTAGTGTAGCTCATGAGTAGGTAGAGGAAAGGACACTGAGTGGTGTCGTTTAATTTATCTTCGCATTGCTAATCTTGTACTTTTCTAAAAAGCCAAGTTAGCATCCAGTTACCACATTTAGCATTAACTATGAGGCTAAGAGGGCATGATTGACGAAAGTACTTCTGAATGATTTCTCTAACTGACCATCAAATATTTAACTTTTTCCTATATGCATATTAAAAGGAGCACTGGACTATTTAACCTTTCTTTTTATGTCAGTGAAGACTCTAAAATAGGGATTTCTAATCTTTTTGGCAATTCAACTCTTAATATGGTCTCTACAGCATAAAAACTTAAACTAGAAGCTTTGTAATATTACAATAGCCATAACCTGGTTATGATTGGTATTACAAAACCCAGACTGTGTAGGAACTCTTCCTAAGTGCTGAATGGCTACGTGTGCCATCTCGGAGCTCAGCTGTGCTACATTTTTATTTTCCTGCTTGATCATCCGGAGGGCACCCCGTATTCTGAAAGTCACTGGGTGTATATCTAAACTTTGGTTTCATAATTTACTTATACTTACGGTTGAATAAGTTGTGAGTAAGTTGAAGTCAGAAAATATATATTTAAAGACAACAAATCGCTAAGTAATTCTATTGTCACTATGTAGCAAGGTGTGTTTTTCCTTTCCCTTAGTGTATTGAAGAGTTTT
>NW_004525152.1:91460-94332 GCF_000260255.1 Octodon degus
TGTGTGTGTGTGTGTGTGTGTGTGTGTGTGTGTATTCAATCATTTTCAAGTGTAAAATGTTACTTTTACACTTGAGAAGAAAGAGAATATATGATATTGTATGTGAAAATACTAAGAATGTCTTTAGTGATCCTTGAAGCTATTCACAGAGGACTAAAATTATCCTTCAGAGAACAGAAATATTATGCAGTGCTTCTGTGCTATAAATTTTTTTCAATACATTTTAATGTATCTTCCCATTAGTCACATAGGAAGGTCATTATGAGCCTTACAGATAAATTGAGGCATGGGAGACCAAACACTGATGTGTGTACACTTAATGCAAAAGGTCCTGGCCATTACGCTGCACTGCCTATCTCTAGGTGTCCTTCCACGTATGTCATGGTATGCCCTCACATGACTACTGTAAAGATTTAACTGAATTAATTTTGAAAATGGTTTTCAAAAATGGGTTTTCTCTGTGATGGATGAAGATGTCCCCAAATTTCTCCAGTGCATATCTTTATATCAGAATAGAAAAATAGAATAATTTTGAATCACTGTCAACCTAGTGTGTTTCTACATATGATGAAAAGTAACTGGAGTTATGTTCATTTGCTATACTTATGTAAACATTATAAGCCATGAAATAAATTGCACTCTTTCTTGAATGCTGAGAAAGTTTGTCAGATAATTTGGAGTTAGTACTCCAGATTCTGTAAAACAGAATGTCTTGAAGTCAAATTGTGTTTGTATGAGAATTGTTTGCGAGAAAGATTAAATAATGTACAAAGTAGTCTATGATGACACTTCAGTCATTTCTATATTTTTTGTTACATGACTGTTTTGTAAATATTCTCAAAAAGCTTGATAATGTATATTTTTTATCACCAAACTTTCATGTGAAAATCTTGGCCCATCTCTATTAGAGGGATCCAAGAAAATCTTATTTGGTTGTGCTATTTTCCTAAGTCTTAGTAATAGAGCTGTTCTGCAAATAGGGGCTCATTTCTTGAAATGAAAGTTGGGAATAATTAAAACTGTAAATTTATATTAGTTCCTATGAAATGAGCTAGATATGTAAAGGTCACCTTCAGCCAAAATAGAAGAGTAACTAAAAATGCTATTGTCCTATTGTTTTTATTTAGTAAGAGCTTAGCGATCTGTCAGATATCCTGTTCTACCTCCTCATTTAAAGTATCCCTATTGGGCTGGTGAGATAGCTCAGCTGTCCAGAATGCCTGCTTAAGCAAGTGCACAGGGACCATGGTTTGATTCCCAGAAACCCATACCACACCAGCCCTGCCCCCAGGGTGGGCTGAGCCAGCCAAAAAACCAGAGAAACTAAAAATATGTAAATAAATAAATAAATAAATAAATAAATAAAATATATTCATTAAACAAGACATTACTCAGATGTACTTTTATTTATTTTGTTGTTGTTGCAGACTGGAAATTGAGCTCAGAACCTTGCACTTGCGGTGTAAGCTCTTATGCTGCTGAGCTATCTCCCTGGCCCTAGTATTCATATATACATTTAAAAATAAAAATACAAGTAGATTTATTAAAAGGAACCTCACTTTTACGGTAGCAGCTAAGTAAATTGAGAACATATACTTTTACAAAGAGTTATAATCCTAAAAGTTCTATAATTTTATTATATACAGTATGGGCTATTTTTCTTGTGTGTAAAGCAATAAAATATATCAGGTCTTTGGTTAGCTTTAATGTATGAAAAGTGCGCCCTTGTTTTGATTTCTTGGGTAGGTGGAAGGATTACAGCCTCCAAGCTGTAATATCACTGCCTAGCCAGTTCACCAAGACCAGCCACAGGCGATGCAGAGGGCTTTGACTGGCATGCACTTGCGTGATGCTTTCTGCCATGAAGTCTCTGATGAGGCAGGGAGGCAAAGAAGTCAGGTCTTTCTCCCATCCTCTGAGGGTTCATTAACATATCACACCCCTGAAGTAAGTGCTGCCTCATGAACAAGCCATCCAATTTACCTTAAAGAACCTTTAGCCATTTCAGGACATCAACACCTATAGTATTCAAAAAAATGTTTTCTGTTGTATGGGACCCAGAGACCCTACTTTTCCTTGTGCCATCCCATGCAAATAAGGGAAGTCCACATCAGCTTTTAGGTCTGCTGTTTCAGGGGCGATTAAGACATCATGAAACTTGTGGCCACAAAATCCTCTGAAGGCATCTGTCTTTGTTCCATCATGACTATAATAAGCAATCAGCGCAGAACATCCAGTGAAAGCAATACATTCAGAAAGTTCCTGAATGACAACCCCAGCATCAGCACACACTTCAGCATGATCCCTTCTTTCATCATGTTGCAGAATAACTTCTGCTGGAGTGACACAAGGCACCAGGACAAAGCTCAGCTTCTCAGAAACTGTACATCAGTATCAATGAGTATTCCTCTGCAGGCTTGGGTGTTTTCTGAAAATTATGCACAGGAAGAACATCAAAAAAATCATATGCAAGAGAAAAGATGTACCATTTTGGAACATCCTGTAGGGCCCAGTATCAGCATACTGGGAGGCCACACTTCGGAACACCTTTCCTGTACACTAAGGACTCCACATACTGCCCCGTGGGATCTTTGCTTCAGTCAGTGTTGATGCTTGAAGATTCCTTAAGTTTTGCTCACTTCTGCCAGGTGCATTGAAGTGTCACAGTTCTTTAGCACAGACACAACGTGAATGAACACCTTCAAAATGTCTCCCATGAGAGTGCCCCGACTGGGCCCCAGTTCCACCAGCTGCAGAGATGCGTTTTTTCCAACTGACATCCATTCCCTAATGAACCATATTCCTAGTAGCTCCTTAAAGATCCAACTTATTTCACGTCAGGCAATGAAATCTCCTTTTTCTCCCAGCATAT
>NW_004525152.1:95667-97193 GCF_000260255.1 Octodon degus
GTAGCTATACATCTATCCTATTTTGTAGATGCAGATTCAAAATTGTCCTTCATTTGTATCACTTCTTTTTGTTCAGGTTTGTCAGAGATGCGTATTCCATTGCGATCCAAATATTGTAGGTGTATGAATTCAGTAAAATATTCCAATACAGTCCAGTACTCCACAATAGTACTGGGTTATCCACAGAACTGGCAATGTCTGAATCAGATGATTTGTGCCTTCCACAACTCAGCATAGTCACATGGCTTTACATTTTTTTGTTGTAAAATCTGAATTTTATTCAATGTTATCAATAAAAATAACAATTAGTCATCTGATAGAGAGGTTTAATGTTTACCTAGAAACCCATATCTTTTATTTGCAGGGATGTCAAATAGCGAAGGCCATTTGCAAATTATAACCACATGCAAAACAACTTACTTAATCAGGAGTAAAACTAGAGAAGAACCTATTGTATGAATGTTAGCAGGGAGACTATTTAAGGTGGTCACAGAGCTGGGTGTAGTGGCCAGACCCTGCCGAGAGAGAGAGAGAGAGAGAGAGAGAGAGAGAGAGAGAGAGAGAGAGAGAGAGAGTCCTTTAAAGGGGACAAATACTTATTTAACAGGGCTTATAAGCATTTAATTTTATCACATGTAATATTTGCACATCATTATGAGATATATTAGGGTGATTAGGCTTGCTTAATAAACACATTAATCTCTATAAACACTGATCATTTTTATCTGCTGAGAAATTCATATTTTCTAGTAAGACTGAAATATAGATCATTTTCATCTGTCGAAGTAGTTACTCTTGTGTACAAAACCATAAAACACAAAGAAAAACAGCCTAGAGGTAATTTCTCTTAGCGTGCTTTGGCCAGTGGAGCTTGGCGCCATCGCCTCTGCCCCTCCGTGTCAGCCCACAGCGACTCTATTACATCCCATCCTTCTCCGAGGTTGGCTCGCTGGTGTCTACCTGAAAGACACCCGATGACTGACAGAAGCAGAAGGGGTTTCCAGGAAGAAGCCATCCTTGGTTTCAGAAATTTTCTTTGTCTCAGATTGCTTATCAGCACTGATGCTTCTTCATAAAGAGCACCCTGCTTTCTGAAAAGGGGTGCAAATTGTTCTCTCCAAAAAAGAACAGGTTTCTGTAAAGTAGTCCTTTTGTAACAGTGATACAAAAATGATCCTTTGTAGATCTTGAATGGCATTAAGTGACAATCTTAGGAGTAACTAGAGCAGGTCCTCGCAGAGCCGCCCGCTGCCTCTCGCTGCCTGCCGAGGGAGCGCCCCGAGCTGCCTGGCTGGCGGGAACCGCGGAGTCGCCCACATCCAGCGCGTCCTCGGGCGGCAACGCCTCTTGTGCAGGGCCGGAGCGCACCCCACCTCGCCGGCCCTCGGCCTATCGCTCATGTGCGGCGCTCCCTGTGGACGCGCCCTCGCAGGCTGGATGCGCCCTGCTCCGGAAGCAAGCCCGCAGCCCAGCAGCTGACTGGAGCCAAGCGCCCATGGCTTTACATTTAATACCTCATTTCTACA
>NW_004525152.1:97293-98603 GCF_000260255.1 Octodon degus
TCAGAAATTTTCTTTGTCTCAGATTGCTTATCAGCACTGATGCTTCTTCATAAAGAGCACCCTGCTTTCTGAAAAGGGGTGCAAATTGTTCTCTCCAAAAAAGAACAGGTTTCTGTAAAGTAGTCCTTTTGTAACAGTGATACAAAAATGATCCTTTGTAGATCTTGAATGGCATTAAGTGACAATCTTAGGAGTAACTAGAGCAGGTCCTCGCAGAGCCGCCCGCTGCCTCTCGCTGCCTGCCGAGGGAGCGCCCCGAGCTGCCTGGCTGGCGGGAACCGCGGAGTCGCCCACATCCAGCGCGTCCTCGGGCGGCAACGCCTCTTGTGCAGGGCCGGAGCGCACCCCACCTCGCCGGCCCTCGGCCTATCGCTCATGTGCGGCGCTCCCTGTGGACGCGCCCTCGCAGGCTGGATGCGCCCTGCTCCGGAAGCAAGCCCGCAGCCCAGCAGCTGACTGGAGCCAAGCGCCCATGGCTTTACATTTAATACCTCATTTCTACACTTTTCTGCTGGATGGTTAAGACCAAGATAAAGTAAGTAATATATAACAAAGAATGTAACTTTTGTATCTGACAGGGTCAGTCAAGGATCACTCTCTAAGAGTTGTAACCGCATGGTGAGACCCTGCAAGAACCAAATACATAAAAAGTAAAGTTACCCAGTTATGTTAGGGCTACTACCCCAATTTCTGTGCCCCTGCTGCTGGAAGAGTAGTGTGCCTGGCCGCCTGTGCTTTCATCACTGCTCACTGTAGGGCCAACCTCTTCAGGCACTTTCCATTGTGTCTCTGGGAACTACCCAAGTGTTTCCATATAGATGATTAGATGCATTTAACTAGTATCAGACCAACATAGATGGCATAGTAATTAGAAACTGTGTTATTGACTTGTTTTATTTTTACTTTTTTCTAGAAAAATAAGTCTCAATTTTTTTTCAGCTGTATAGAAAGAAATCATGTCAATTTTGGGAAAAATAGATCTACCTGCAGGAAAGCAGTAAGGTAAGTAAAAATATTCCTACTGAATAGTGAGATGTCGTGTTTTCTCTTATGTGACTAAGAAAAGTAAGTGCAAATTCCTAATGAGGGGTGGCAAGGAACCAGAATGTACAATTTTGTCACTCGGGAGTTTTCACTGGGAAGGTAAAGAAAAAGGAAAAAGGGTGGATGGGACTGAAAGAGATGAAGATAGGCTAAATGCACACAGTCAACCAAACAAAGCACACCATTCTGTAGTACTAAGAAGCACTAATAAAAATGAAAATAAAGTGTTAACATTTCATTTCTTTATTATTTTTTATAAAGTGACT
>NW_004525152.1:100389-101231 GCF_000260255.1 Octodon degus
CATAAATCTTTGTCATGGGAGGTAGTTTGCTTATTAATTTGTTGTCATAAGTAAAATATTTTGTTTAGCTAGACTTAGTGATGTGTGTTGAGCATGTAGTTTTACACTGAGCTCTTCCTTTCTACTTATTCAGCTTCCTTAGGAATGTAATTTACATGCAGTACAATGTGCTCCTTTCAAATATGTAGTTATATGACATTTGAGAAATGTGTGATAGCATGTAACCATCACTGCACAGTAGTTCCAAATCATTTTCCTAATGCCAAATTATTTCCTGTGTGCTCCATTGTAGTAAGTGTGTTTTCCTTCAAACTGACTTGGTAAACTTCCTGAAAAATGATGAACTGTCATTTGTACGGTTCCTTCTGTGGAAGTTCAGTTTTGCTAGTGATCTGTATGTCTGTAATTATGAAAAAATGATGTTGTTTTATTACTATAAAGCTTGAAAATACTTCTCTAAATTTAGTTTTCTCCTTCTCAAAATTGCAATTTTATGTATTTCTCAACTTTTGAATTTCTCCAGAATATGGCTAGAGTTCTAAAATTACCATGGATTCATCAATGTTTTTAAGAAGACTTTACCTTCTAATAGTGTTCAACTTCACAATCCGTATTCATGATATAGACCTTTTTGTGTGTGTGTGTGTGTGTTATTGTGTACCACGGGAATTATGTTTTTCTATGTAGAGTTTTCCCTAATTGGTTCTTTCAAAAGTTATAATGAATGGTGTTTCATAACTTTATTTTTCCTTTATGTTGTTTCTGACTAGTCCAATTGGTTTTGAAAAGTGACTTTGTACCTACATCTTGAAGTCATTGAATGGTTAATGCAAATTTTCTGT
>NW_004525152.1:102571-104261 GCF_000260255.1 Octodon degus
TTCATTCCCCTGAAAGCCATGTCCCCAGTGTGGGATCATTTTAAAAGTCCATGAACTTATTTGGGAAAAGTATCAATGCTGTTGTTTCCGGATGATGATAAGTACTCAACGTTGCTAGCAGAAGGAAACAGGTAGAAAAGTGTCAATATAAAGGCACCTAGAAAGTA
Source organism: Octodon degus (assembly GCF_000260255.1). Lineage (NCBI taxonomy): Eukaryota > Metazoa > Chordata > Mammalia > Rodentia > Octodontidae > Octodon > Octodon degus. Next base: position 102,739 of record NW_004525152.1, read on the forward strand.
GAATCAGCAAGATTTGCTAACTGACTAGACAGAGGAGATTGAAGAGTTCTCCAATCGAGTCTCACGGCTACCTGGATAAACGATTTTAGAAACAGAATAGCATATAAATCTGAGTATAGGTAGGGAGTCATGTCTATGTGGGTGATCCTTGGAGCTAAAGGAGTGGCAGAATCTTCTGAAGGAAAGTATGTCCACTGAGAGAAGGTGCAGGGGCCAGAGAGCAAGGAGCTTGAGTATTGAAGGAAGGGAGTGTAAATAGAGGTTATTGGACTCGCTGGAATGTGTGGGCTGCAAGTTTGGAAGGTAACAAGAGCCAGCCTCCAGGTTTACATTTCTTCTTGGTAGAAGTGGAGATCTTTGGCAATTTGGCAATAAGTTTTCTGTGATTTGTTTTCCAAACCATAAAGAAATAGTTTTATGTCAGCTGAGCATTTATATTTTGTGTGATTTTTTAAAACTTAAGTGAAAACATGATGGAATTGTTCTTTGTTTATGCTGCACACCTGAAATAAGATGTTGAATGAAAAATCATGTCTGAGATTCATGAAAAATGATTATAAATCCTAAGAGGTGTGATATGCACAATTTTCCATGTGGACTGAATTACTATCCTTGGAAACCATAACAATGATTCAGACAAATGCATCTAAGTTACCCAGAGCTGCTCTTGTGATCAGAATCTTTATCTTCCTCATCTCATAGCCTAGAAAACATAAAAAGTGGTGCAGTGAGTTTCTCTTTGGAGTCATGAAGTGACACTACATTATAGACCCAAGGAATGGTGGCAGCATCTTCAATAATGAGAAACCCCAACAATAACCCCAACATGAGAACAATGCATTTGGAGAATGTGGAAATCTGACGAAAGAATAGGAGACACTATTGATTTATATGGGTGTGGTATTTTTAAACTTAATGGAAAGCGTGATGTAATTGGTCTTCATTTATGATGCACGCTTAAAATACAGTCATGAGTGAAAAATCATGTCTGAGTTTACTATGACTACATGATAAGTGTGGATTTCATGAAATGTAGAAATAATGAGATTAATAGTTTCTTGGTAGGAACATCTCTAGATGTAAATTAATTTTTCAAAGCGTTAACCAGTGTGATGTAAGCAAAAGCTAGGAATATCACTGAAAGAACACATTAAATAAGGGCTCTCTTTGACGCTGGTGGCAATACACTTACAGTTTTTAGTCAAAAAGTTAATTATAATGTTAGAGGTGTTTGTGGTTAGCATTATTTCATTTTTCCCCTGTAAATGTGGAAATAAAAAACCAATAAAACAACATTGTATCACTTGTATGAGACATTGGTATTTTTTAAGTTATCTTTCTTTATTATACTACCACTACTCTGGAGGACACGTGCCCCATCTCAGAGGATAAGCTGAATTTAATTGTGGCAATTTTTTTGTGCTCTCAGTTCGTATTGGTCTTTAGAAGAAGTATACACGCTGGTTTTTCACAGTGACAAATAAGTGACCTAGGCAAGTCCTTTCTCTATTTCTTCCTGTATT
>NW_004525152.1:108593-109575 GCF_000260255.1 Octodon degus
GCTATATAAGAACAAGGAAATGTAATTACTGAAAGCATTCATAGTTGCTTATTTTTATGACTCTGTAATATTTGAGAGAATCTTATGTTTCAATTTGGCATTTAATCTTCTTTCAAATCATTAAGAGTTTAAAACTTTTGGGGGACCAGGGAGATGGCTCAGTAGAATAAGCACTTACCTGTTAAGCACAAGAGCCTGAGTTCAATGCATGGTTGCACCAAAAAATAATTTTAATAATAAAATAAATAAAAATAAAGCATTTGAAATATGTTGTTTTTAGAGTATTTACATCTATCTGTCTATCTATCTGTTGGAGTATGTTTCTGTAAAAAGAGGAAATATTCCTTCCTTTCAGGAGTCAGATTGTTTATATTATTTTGTTTCATCCTAGAGTACTCTTTAAGGCGGTTGATGTCCTCACCCTGCACAATTTGACACCACAGATTACAGAGCTGAGGTCACTTAAGCAGTTGCCCACATTTTCCCTGATGAAGCTGAGGCTTCAACCCACATTCCTGGGGATTGAGCCCAGATACTTACACGGAGTGCTGCCTACCTACACTAGGCTCACGTTTGTGATCCTTTGGCCTCAGCCTCTCAAAATATAGAGATTACAGGAGGGTGCAATCAGATATGGAGATTTCTCTCTTTTTCAAAAATGACAGCAGCTAGTGTCGTAGTGCAGCCCTGTAATCCCACCATTGAGGCAGGTGAAATAAGAGGACTACTGGAAGTTCAAGACCTATGTGGTCTGCACAGAGAATTCAAATCCAATGTGGACTTTACAACAAAATCAGTCAATCTTTGTGTCTGTCTCTGTGTCTCTGTCTGTCTGTCTGTCTGTCTGTCTGTCTGTCTCTCTCTCTCTCTCTCTCTCTCTCTCTCTCTCTCTCTCACTGTACTTCTCACTCTTTCTCTCACTCTCTCTGTTTCTCTTTCTCTCTGTTTAGGCCTTTGTCTCTATCTCACCTATATCTCTATG
>NW_004525152.1:111991-112911 GCF_000260255.1 Octodon degus
TATTAATTTGCATATATACTTGAAGCTCTGGGATGAAACTCACATCGTAGTGATGTATGTTCTTTTGTATTTTCTACTGACTTCTGTTTGGAAATATTTTGTTGATTTTTTTTGCCTCTGTATTTTCATTAAGGAGATTGGTTTATGATTTGTGGATTTTTAACTGGTTTTGAAATCTTAATGGACCTGCCTCTGTGAATGAATTTCAAAAGATTGCACACTGAAATTTTCTTTGAAGACCCTTAGGATAGATAATATCACATCCTTAATGTAGAGTGCAGAAGTGAATCCATCAGTTTGTGAGATTTTTTTCTTTCACAAATATTTATTGCTATCTTGTTTCCATTGCGTGTTTCTGAATCATTCAGCATAGATATATTATCTCAGATTAGCTTTGGTAATTTGTCTGAGTTTACACATGTATACATTTCTTGCAAGATTTTCTTATTTATTAGAATATAGTTTTTTATGGTAGCTAATGTCTTCTGGATTTAGACACTATCTGTTATGATTTTGGCTGTTTGTATTCAAAGAAATGTGTGTAAATTTGTGAATACTGAGAACTTAACACTTGTTTATTCTTTGGAAGAATCAGATTGTTGAGTCATTCCCTTTTTGTTGTATTTTTGTCTCAATTCCATTGATTTTTCACTCTAATACTTTCATAATTTTTCTTGTTAATTTGAGATTTCTCCTGCATTATTTTTATATCTTCAGAATTTCATTTTATTTTTAACATTTTAAAATTTATTTTGAAGTGTAAAAACAAAAGTAAAAACCAAATAGAAAGGAATAGAAACAGGGTAACATACAACCTTGTACAGGTTACAGATTCTCAAGACAGGAAGAGCTAATTAACATTAGTTGGTATAGTATATTTTTATTGTCAGATCTGTTGCTCAGATGAACAGATATATACT
>NW_004525153.1:0-514 GCF_000260255.1 Octodon degus
TTGAGTGGTATATTCAGGCTCAATCTCTATTTAAACTCAAATGCTCCCTAGCCCTATTTTGTTGGTGAAATTCTCTGTTGACAGTAGAATTAGTACCATGTGTTTTTGATGTTTTTCAAACCAAAATATACACACTTGGTCCTGTTTGTTGTGATGACATTGACTGAAGAAAACTGTCAGCTCTCCTGGTCATAGGTCTACACTGTGCATCTGTCTGACAATTTCTTTGTGTTACACTCAGGCTCAGCACCACAGCAGATCATGTCATCATTGCTTCTGCCCACGGCTAGGACACTGCAGGGGAAGACCTTTCCCACATAGCCCCACAGTCTTCCTCCACGTGCTGCTGCCCTTTCTCTTCTCAGGGATGGGTATTAAGAAGACCATAAATCAGGTGTCTGTGTTGGCTCCATGGATGCAGGCTTTAGTTAGTCTTCATAGGTATTTCAGAAAATCAGGTGAGAGAAAATAGAAGTTTTCTAATACAACTGGACTGTTGGAGCAAAAACTTTCA
>NW_004525153.1:2228-2653 GCF_000260255.1 Octodon degus
GAGTTGTACCAAGCTTCCCTGGAAATGTCTGGTGACACGTTTCAAACTGTATCCACTTCCCACTTTGGTCAATGCAAAAAGAAATTGAAAGGGAGAAAGCAGGTGGACACATGGTAGCAGGGTGAGAATAGAGAGAAAATGAGAGAGGAGTTTGGGGGATGAGAGGGTAAAAGGGAACGAGAGACAGAAAAACAGAGACAAAGAGTCAGAAAGACAGAGTCAGACAGACATATAAACAGAAAGGTAGCAGAGAGCCATTCAATAAGCCAAAAGTACTAAATCCAAGGGAATACTATCTATTGCTTAGATAAGAAACTCATCCCTGATCACAAGACTGGAGACTCTCAGTGACGTGATGTCATAGACATAAGTAGAAAGTATGACCCTCAGGTTAAATCTGATACAAAGGAGAACTCTGTTAATCT
>NW_004525153.1:5098-6074 GCF_000260255.1 Octodon degus
CCTGGTGTTTTTTAGTTCTTTATAGATTCTAGAGAGCAGACCCTTGTCTGAGTACTTATTTGTCATGATTATTTCCAAATTTGTAGGTTCCCTTATCACTTTGTTGGTAATTTCTTTTGACGTGAAAAAACTTCTCAATAAGAGCAGGTCCCAGTTGATAATTCTTTCAAATGTTACCCGTGCAATTTGATTTCTGTCCATGAACTCTTTGCCTATCCCTATGTCTTCAAGAGTGCCACCTACTTTCTCTTCCAGGAGATTTAGTGTCTCTGCTTTAATGTTTAGATCTTTAATCCGTTTTGAATTTTGTTTAGTGCATGGTGATAGACCCGGTTCAAGTTTGAGTTTTTGGCATGTAGAGAGCCAGTTTTTCCAGTACCATTTGTTAAAGAGGCTGACTTTCTTCTCGTGAGTATGTTTAGCCCCTTTGTCAAAGATAAGGTGGCTGAGTGTGTTCCTAGGGGCTTCAGTGTCTTCTAATCTATTCCATTGTTCCTCAGGTGTGTTTTGATGCCAGTACCATGCTGATTTTATCACAGTAGCCTTGTAGTATAATTTCAAGTCTGAAATGGTAATGCCACCTGCTCTGTCTTTATTACCCAGATTTGCCTTTGCTATTCTTGGTCTTTTCCGTTCCAGATAAATTTTAGGAATGATTTCTCTATGTCTGTGAGATATGTCCGTGATAGTCTGATAGGGATTGCACTAAATCTATACAGCAATTTTGGGTGTATGGCCATCTCCACAATGTTGGTACTTCCTATCCAGGAGCATATATCTTTCCATTTTCTGAAATCCTCTAGGATCTCTTTCTTAAGAATACTGTAATTTTCATTGAAAAGTTCTTTGACTTCTTTAGTTAGGTCAATTCCAAGGTATTGCATTTTCCTCGGTGCTATTGTAAAAGGTATTGTTTCTATAATTTCCCTCTCAGTGTGTTTGTTGTCTGTGTAGAGGAATGCTATTGACTTTTGGG
>NW_004525153.1:6594-9648 GCF_000260255.1 Octodon degus
TTCATGAGGGAGATAGGCCTGTAGTTCTTGGTTGCTTCCGATCATGTTCGTGGAGTTCTGATTGTTTTGGTCCCTGTCTAGAACATCTTTCAGTAACCTTTGTAAGGTTGGCTTTGTCATCGGGAAATTTTTTAGCTGTTCTTTGTCATGGAAGTGTTTCACTTTTCCATCAAACTTGAAAGAGAGTTTTTCAGGGTATAGTTGTCGGGTCTGGAATTTGTTTTTGTAGAGGACCTGAAGTACTCTGCTCCATGCTGTTCTTGCCTGCATGGTTTGTGAAGAGAAGTCGGCCATAATTCTGATGGGTTTTCCTTTGAATGTTATCTGCTTCTTTTCTCTAGCAGCTTTCAGTAGATTATTCTTGTAGTGAATTTCTGTGATCTTGACTATTATATGTCTCGATATGTTTTTCATTGGGTTGAGGTTCCTTGGTGTTCAGTATGCTTCAGTTACATGAAAGTCCGATTGTTTCCTCATATTTGGGAAATGTTTTACATTACTTCTGTCCATATATTTTTAATGTCATTTGTGTTGACTCCTTCTTTCTCACTGATGCCTATTAGTCTCACATTTTTCAGCTTTGCATCATCTTGCAGGTGATGGATTATTCTTTCCTGTATCCTCGTTGTTTTTAAGAGATCCTTTCTTACCTTTTCACTAGCTCCACCAGCATCTTCAAGATCTGAAACTCTGTCTTCACATTCACTTAAACAGTTTTGCAAGCTTGTGATTGAGAGTTTAATTTCCTCTATATCTCTTTGACTCTGCTTCATGCGATCTATTTCTTTCCTGTATTGCTCATTCAGGGAATCCGTCATTTTTCTAATCTCCTCTATTTTTTTATCACTTTCTTCTTTAGAAGCAGTTAGAAATTGTTTTACTGCAATGTTTTTTTTTTTTTCAGATTGGGTTTCCTGCCTATGTTTCTGTAGTTTCTTCTTTACTTCATCTGCTATGAGTTCTCAGAGTTCTTTTTTATTTCATAAAAGAATTGCGCTCTGATTTCCTCTGTATCTTTCTGCTGTTGCTTTTTTACTATCGACACTATTAATTCATGCATTTGAGCTGGGCTAGTATCCTCCGCACTTGTTCTGGATGGGCACTGGGTTTCATCCATGTGTTTCTGCATTTGATTCTTTAGTGCAGATGTTATTACTTCAGGGATTTCTTTTTTTCATTTCCATTCTGAGTTGTTCTACATCTTTCTGCAGCTGTTTCTGTATTTCAGAAGCCGTTGATTTATTGCTTTCAGCTGTGTGATTTCCAATTTGTTCTGCGTTAGTGTCCTCTGCACTTGTTGAGGGTGGGCTTGTGTTCTGAGGTTGCATTTTGTTCCTTCTCGTCATTTTGTGTAGCACTGTCTTGTGACCTTTGTTGTAGATCTTTGCTGTACTTATAACCTACTCATGTACTGAAGTTCAGGTGCAGCTCTGCAAATTTGGACTTATCCAGCTGCATCTGACTAGGGTCTGGCTGCTGTGCTCAGCTCCTTCCCGCTGCTGCCCTTGAGGGTGAACCTGTTTTGCCCCTGTGGCGAGATATTCTCTCCTGGACTAGCTGGTTGGATCTATCCTCTACACTCTCTGCAGGGATTGCAGCTGCAGGATTACGCCCTAGTCGTGTATGCCAGACCTGAGCTGTGCCTGGAGGGGGCAAGGTGAAGTAGGAGGAAGATAAAGCTCTCCCACACACTCACTGGAACTGGGCTATGACTGTGTCTGGGGGTTCCTGGATGCGGCAGAAATTCCTACTCAGCGGGCCGGGTGGGGGAGGTACTGCAGAGTGGTGGGGTGCGGCCCAAGGGGTGGGAGATGCTCCGACCCACGCTTTGCCTGGAGTGGGACTGGTCCTGCCGGCGCAGGGTAGCAGGAAGCTCTCCACACACTCACTGGACCTGAGCTAGGACTGGATCTGGGGGTTCCTGGAATGCGGCAGAAATTCCTACTCAGCGGGAGGGGTTGGGAAGATACTGCGGAGTGGTGAGTGGTGGCCCAAGCGGGTGGGAGAGGGTCTGGCCCATGCTGCACATGGGCTGGGACTGGTCCCGCAGGCGCAGAGTAGCAGGAAGCTCTCCGCACACTCACCGGACCTGGGCTAGGACTGGTTCTTGGGTCTGGCACTTTTGCCCTTTGGGTTTGGGAGGTCTCTACTCAGTAGGTGGTGCTGCTCCTGTTCCATTACATTAGATCTATTCAAGTTCAGAGACTTAGCTGAATGCACTGCAGTGCTCAACTCTGAAAGCTCCAGGGGGAATGTCCAGGGCATGGGGCTGAAGCTATTCTAAGCAAGCAGGACATAGTGTGGCAATACCTTGGTAAGCACTTTTGTGGGGGACTTGTTTAGTTTTTCTGTGGAAATAGCAATCTCTACCTGATATTTTTGAAATCCTAGGTGTAGCACCTTTCTGAGTGCCATCCAAGGATGGTCACAAGGAGGCACCCAAATAGTTCACTTGTGATTCAGTTTGATTTAATTTTATGGAGTTGATTTTGAGACAAGGCCTGTTTTTGTTGTTCTGCCTGGTTTTGTGCTCACTATGTCTCCCAGGTTGGCTTCAAACTCATGCCAGTCTTACTGCCTCAGCTTCACAAGTGCTGGACTTACAAGTGTATGCTGCAACTCGTGTCCTAGTTTGTATGTAATAAAAATAATGGTTAATGGGAAGCTCCCACTAGTTTGAATATCCTTGAAAATTCCTTCAAACTACAGCTGACATTCCTCTGTTGAACTGGAGCTTGTTTGTGGTATTGGTGGACAAGGAGAGAAAAGTCACAGCAGCCAAGGAGAATTAGAAAAGGAGATGGAGGGACCGGGAAGATGGCTCAGTGGAATAAGTGCTTCCCTGGCAGGCACAAGGGCATGAGTTCAATCCCCGGTTCTGCCAAAATAAAATAAATAAATAAAAGAAGAGGAGATGGAGCATGAGAAGAAGCATGGAGAGCAGGAAGGAACTGAGGACACATAGGGGGAAGTCTGAGAGGATCATGGGTTAGATGAGGGACAGCGGTCCAACACCAAGAATATATAGGGGGAAAGAAGACAAGAATTCTGGTA
>NW_004525153.1:10120-11142 GCF_000260255.1 Octodon degus
AATTCAGAAGAGGCCTAAAATAACTTTTCCTGCCTTTTATCCCAAAGTGAATTTAATCTGAGTCTCTGAGATACATCACTAAAGAGGGAAGCTCAGTAGGCATAACCTGAAAAATGGGAGCATCTTATCCTGGTCCTGTTCAACAATGAAACATGACTGAGAGGACATTCTGGGGCATAAGGGAAGCTGAAAGTTGTACAGCTCATCAAATCAGAACATTTCTACTCTGTGGTTCCACAATACTGGGGACTCTGGAATGCAGCAGCCTGCTTCAGATATTTCCATCACTGGAAACCAAAGTTATCTTTCACTGGGGATCCAGTCCGCTTCCTAATTGAAAATTCATTTCTGCACTAGCAAATTCATGATTTATGGTCTGTGTTCAGTCCCCAACGTGATTTAGAGCAAGGAAGTTATTGTTCTAGCATTTGGACTGAACCAGTTAGGGGCTGCTCTAGGTTTCCTTGTCCTCCTCTAGTTGAAGAAGAAAGATATGAGATGAAAATTTTAATCTATACGAAAAAAGTCAGGAGCATCACTGTGATCTACAGGTCAGCCTGGTTTACATAATGAGTTCAAGACCAGCCTGAGCTCTATAGTGAGACCATTTCTCAAGAAAAGGAGAGTCACAGGGAGAGAAAACATTCTCTCAGCCTTTCAAGTATAGTTTTGTCAGAGATGGGTTTTCCATTGCCATTTAAATATTTAAATATTTTATGTATGTGAATTCAACAAACTAATCCAATAGAGTCTGGTAGTCCATAATAGTAATGGGTTATCCACAGGACTAGCAATGTCAGAAGTTGTTGACTTGAGCCTATCATAGCTCAGCATATTAATATAGCTTTGCTTTTTATACCTCATTTTTATAGTTTCCTGGTGGATTGTTAAGACCAAGATGTAGCAAGACTTATATAACAAGAAATGTTATTTTTTGTATCTGATAATGTTAGCCAAGTTCCCTCAGAATTTATCCTGTTACCCTGTACAGGAGCTTGCAGATCCTTTGTCAGTGTCAGCCA
>NW_004525153.1:13222-14937 GCF_000260255.1 Octodon degus
TTTGTACTTGCTTCTGCACCTTCTAATCTATTCCCTTGATCCTCAGGACTATTTTGTTGCCGTTACCATGCTGATTTTATCACAGAAGTTTTCTAGTATAATTTCAGGTCAGGAATTGTAATGCCTCCTGTCTTGTCTTTCTTTTCCAAGATTGTGTTTGCTGTTCTAGGTAATTCCTGGTTCCAAATAAGTATTAGAAAAAATTTTTTATGATTGTGAGGCATGTTGGTGGTAGTTTGATAGGGATTGCATTAAATCAGTACAGCAATTTTGGGAGTATGGCCATCTTCACGACGTTGGTTCTTCCTATCCAGGAGCATGGGATATATTTCCATTTTCTGAAATCCTCTACAATCTCTTTTTTTCAGAGCCATGTAATTTTCCTTGAAATTATCTTTGACTTCTTTGGTTAATGAATTCCAAACTATTTCATTTTTCTCTGTGCTATTGTAAAAGGTATTGTTTCTCTAATTTCCCTCTCAGTGTGTTTGTTATCTCTGTAGAGGAACGCTATTGACTTTTGGGTAATGAACTTGTGTACTCCTATGCTACTGAATTTGTTTATCAATTCTAGTACCGTCTTGGTGAAGTTTTTTGGGTGTTCAAATTAAAGTATCATGTCATCTGCAAATAATGATAATTTAACTTTTTCTTTACCTATTCTTATTCACTTTATGACTCTCCCTTCTCTAATGGCTCTAGCTAATGATGCCAGACTATATTTAATAGGAGTGATGATAGAGGACATCCTTGTCTTGTACCTGATCTGAGAGTAAAAGATTTCCGATTTTCCCCATTTAGAATTACGTTAGCCATTGGATTGCCATAGATGATTTGTGTCAGATTGAAGTAGAGGCCATCTATCGGAATTTCCTCTAGGACTTTGAACAAGAATGTGGGACTTTGTCAAAAGGCTTTTCTGCATCAATTAAGATGAACATGTGGTTTTTGGATTTGGCTCTACTGATATAGTGTATTACATTTATAGATTTGCATATATTGATCCATCCTTGCATATCTGGGATGAATCATACCTGGTAATGTTCTATAATCTTCGTGATGATTTACTGTATTTTACTGAGAATTTTTGCACCTTTGTTCATGAGGGAGACTGGCCTGTAGTTTTCTTTGTTAGTTGTGTCTTTCCCTGGTTTGTGTATCAGTATAATACTTGCTTCCAGGAATGATTTTGGTAGGACTGCTTCCTTTTCAATTTCAGTAAAGAGTTTGTGGAGTATTAGGATTTTATCTACCATAAATTTCTTGGAGAATTCAACTGTGAATCCATTAGGGCCTGGACTTTGCTTTGTCTGTTGGATTTCTTATTACATTTCATATTTCATTGAGCGTTATTTGGTTATTGAGAGTTCTTAAATCTTCTTAATTAAGTTTTTTTTCTTTTCAAAGTTTTATTGATAAACATATTTCAATGAGACAGATTCAAATCAAATCGAAAGTACAGTTTCAAAAAATACTACACTGCATATATTCTTCTTAATGGTTAATTGCTGTACAAGATGAAGACTTGTTATCCTACTTACAAACGCCATTAGAAAAAATCATTCTATTCATTAAGAGAATGCAACTATATATCTATCCCAACAACTTTGAATACACAGATACAAAATGGACATTCATAGTTATACCCCAATTTTTTTGAGTTCCTTTGTTGAATATTATAGGTGTGTAAACTCAGCAAAATATTCTAAAAGAGT
>NW_004525153.1:15331-16395 GCF_000260255.1 Octodon degus
CAATGTGCTCTCTGTGAAAGCCTGAGAGAGTGTCTTCTCCCCATGTGACTCTTCTTAGGCACACTCTACATCATTGACCACTTTCCTCTTTGGCCCAATAATCTTCTTGATCAGAAAATTTGGGACACTACCGAGGTACATGACATTACAGTACAAGTTCTCATATGTCCTGAGTCTTAATTAACCTTAGAAGACTAGGGCCAAAATGTTGGCTTTCCTTGTAGCCCTCCTTTTGGAGGTAAGGGTGTGTTAAGGTCTCCTGTTAAAATTGTGCTATTGGATATTAGATTTTTCATGTCCACTAAGATTTGCTTTATATAGTTGGGTCCTCACGTGGTTGGTGCATACATATTCATGAGTGTTACCTCTTCCTCTTGAAGTTTTCCCCTAACCAGTATATAGTGGCCTTCTTTATTTTGCTTGATCATTGTTGGCTTGAAGTGGAGACTGTCTGAGGATAGAATTGCTACCCCTGCATTTTTCTGAGGTGCTGGGGTATGTAGTATTTTGTTCCATCCTTTGACTTTCAGCCTATGAATGTCTTTATGAGTAAAATGTGTTTCTTGTATACAGCATATTGTTGGATTTTGTTTCCTAATCCACTGTGCCCGTCTACTTCTCTTAATTGGCGAATGGAGTCCATTTACATTGATGGTTAGAATTGAGATGTATTGACTTATGGTTGCCATGATATTTACTTGTTGTCGTTTACTCCTTTTTCTCCTGTATTTAATTGCTTACCCTATTTAGTTGGTTGCTTCCAATTTCATTTGTGGAGTTCTGATCATTTTGGTCCCTGTCTAGAATATCTTTCAGGAGCCTGTGTAAGGTTGACTTTGTCATCGGGAAATTTTTTAGCTGTTCTTTTTCATGGAAGTATTTCACTTCTCCATCAAACTTGAAAAAGAGTTTTGCAGGGTAGAGTATTCTGCCCTGGAATTTGTTTTCATAGAGAACCTGAAGTAGTCTGCTCCATGTTCTTCTTGCATGCACGGTTTGTGAAGAGATGTCAGCCGTAATTCTGATGGGTTTTCCTTTGAATGTGATCTGCTTCGTTTCTCTAG
>NW_004525153.1:17236-21450 GCF_000260255.1 Octodon degus
CAATCTGAGGTCTTCTATATCTTTCTGCAGCTGTTTTATTTCAGAAGCTGTTGATTCATTGCTTTCAGCTGTGTGTGTTCCAATTTTTTCCGTGTTAGTGTCCTCTGCACTTGTTATGTTTGGGCTTGGCTTCTGTGTTTACATTTTGTTCCTTCTCGTGATTTTGTGTAGCACTATCCTCTGCCCTTTTTGTAGATCTTTGCTGTAATTATAACCTTCACATGTACTGAAGTTAAGGTGGAGCTCTACAGAGTTTGGACTTATCCAGCTGCGTCTGGCTTAGGTCTGGCTGCTGTGCTCAGCTCCCTTCCGTATTTGACCAGGGCTAGGACTGGGTTTGGGCATTCCCAGAACTTGGCAGAAATTCCTACTCAGCAGGAGGGGTGGGGAGGTCCGCAGAGTGGTGTGGGGCGGTCCGAGGGGATGGGAAAGGGTCCAGCCCATGCAGCGCCTGAGCTGGGACTGGTCCCGCTGGCGCATGGTAGCAGAATGCTCTCCACACACTCACCGGACCTGGGCTAGTACTGAGTCTGGGGCTTCCCGGAAGTCAGCAGAAATTCCTAGTCGGCAGGAGGGGTGGGGAGGTAAGGCGGAGTGGTGGGGGGTGGCCCGAGGGTGTGGGTGAGGGTCTGGCCCACTCTGCGCCTGTGCTGGGACTGGTCCCACTGGCGCAGGTTAGCAGGAATCTCTCCCTTGATTAAGTTTTGTTAATTTACACATTTCTAGAAATCTGTCCATTTCTTCTGTGTCTTTTATTGTATGAGAGGAAATGTTCTCAAGTCCTCTATTGACAATCTTCTGAATTTCCACTGGGTCTGTCGCATTTGCATACTTTTTATTCATTATTTCTTGTTTTTGAATTTTTTCTCGCCTCTTTTTTATGAGGTTACCTAGAGGTTTATCAATGATATTTAATCTTTCAGAGAACCAGCTTTTTGATTCATTAATTATTTGACCTGTTTGCTCCATCTGTATTGAATTAATTTCTGCTCTAATGTTTTTGATTTCCTCCCAATTTTAGGCTCTGGGTTTGGTTTTCTCTTCGTTCCTAAACGCTGAAGGTGCATCTTTAGAATGTTTATTTGTTTCTGTTTTGTTTTCTTCATGTTTGACATCACAGCTATGAACTTCCCTCTGAGAACTGCTTGAGTTGCATCCCATAACTTCTGGTAAGTAGTGGTTGAATTTTCATTGAATTTCAGATATTATTGAATTTGTTGTTTAATTTTATCAGTGATCCACTGGTTGATGAGTAAGGTGTTAATTTCCTTGTAATACTTTATTTTCTATATTTTCTTGCCTCATTTATTTCCAGTTTCATTGCACTGTTTTCAGATAATATGTATGGGATAATTTCTGTTTTCTTGCACATACTTAAGCTTGACCTATTTAACAGTATGTGGTCTATTTTAGAAAATGACCCATGTGCAGCTGAAAAAAAATATACATTCAATTGTTGTTGGATGGAATTCCCTGTATATGTCCACTAAGTCCATTTGCTCCAAGCTCTGGATCAGTTCTGCTATTTCTTTCTAAGTTTTTGTCTACTTGACATATCATTTTGGTGTAAGGTGGTGTTAAGGTCTCCTCTTATGTTTATGATATTGGATATTAGATTTTACATGTCCATTAAGATTTGTTTTATATATTTGGGTGCTCCCATATTTGGTGTATGCATATTTATGATTATTACCTCTTCCTCTTTAATTTTTCCTCTAAGAAGTATATAGTGGCTTCCTTTATTTTGCTTGATCATTCTTGGATTGACTTTGAGACTGTCAAAGAACAGGATTACTACCGCTGCTCTCTTCTGAGGTGCTAGATCATGTAGTATTGCTTTCCATCCTTTGATTTTCAGTCTATAAATTTGTTTTTGAGTTAAGTGTGTTTCTTGCATACAGCATATTGTTGGATTGTGTTTCCTAATCCTCTGCTCCTGTCTATTTCTCTTAATTGGTGAATTGACTACATTTATATTAATGGCTATAATTAAGATGTACTGATTTATGAATCACATGTTATTTACCCGCTGTTGTTTCTTCTTTTTCTCCTGTGTTTAATTGTTTTCCCTATTTAGTGAGTTTCTTCTATTCTTGTTCATGGAGTTCTCACATTTTGGTCCCTCTCTAGAACATCCTTTTGTAGTCTGTGTAGGGTTGGCTTTGTCGTTATGAAATTATTTAGTTGTTCTTTGTCATGGAAATATTTCACTTCTCCATCAAACTTGAGAATTTTGCAAGATGCATTAGTCTGGGCTGGAATTTGTTTTCATAGAGGACTTGAAGTACTCTGCTCCATGCTTTTCTTGCCTTCATGGTTTGTAAAGATAAGTCAGTCATTATTCTGATGGGTTTTCCCATGAATGTGGTCAGCTTCTTTTCTCTAGTGGCTTTCAGCGTACTGTTATGCTGAATTTCTGTAATCTTGACCATTATATGTCTCAGTGTGCTTTTAATTGGGTTGAAGTTATTTGGCATTTTGTATGCTTCTGTTACCTGAATATCATACTTTCCTCATAGTTGGGAAGTTTTCTGCTGTTTCTTCTGCGCATATTCTTTTTATATCATTTGTATTGACTTCTTTCTCCTTAATGCCTGTTAGTCTCATGTTGTTCATCTTTTAATCATCTTGCAGGTGATGTATTATTTTTTTCCTGCATCCTATTTGTTTTTAAGAGATCTTTTCTTACCTTTTCACTAGCTGTGAACGTGTCTTCAAGATCTGAAAGTCTATCTTCACTTGCACTCAAACTATTTTGCAAGCTTGTGATTGAAATTTTAAGTTCTTCTATGTCTCTTTGACTCTGCTTCATGTGATCTATTTCTTTCCTGTATTGCTCATTCAAGGAATCTGTCACTTTTCTAATCTCCTCTATTTTTTCATTAATGTCTTTTTGAGAAGCAATTATTATTTCTTTTATTTCAGAGACTATTTCTTATCTGACTTCCTCTATATGTTTCTACATTTGATTCTTTAATTTAGATGCTATCAATTCAGAGATTTCTTTTATTTCAGAGATTAATTCTGCTCTGAGTTCCTCTATTCCTTTCTGCTGTTGTTTCTTTTCTTACAATGCTATTAATTCAGAGATTTCCTTTATTATTTCAGAGATAAATTCTGATCTCAGTTCCTCTATACCTTTCTGCTTTTGTTTCTTTACTTCAGATGTTATTAATTCATACATTTCAGCTGAGCTTCTGTCCTCTGCATTTGTTCTGGGTGAGCTCGAGTCCTGAGATTGCATTTTACATATTCTCTTTGTCATTTTGTGTAACACTGAAATCTGACCTTTGGTGCAGTTACAACCTTAGCAGTTACTGAAATTAAAGTGCAGAACTATTAAGTTTGAGTCTATGCAGTTGTGCCTGGTTTGGGTCTAGCAGTTGTGCTCAGCTCCTTCCTGCTGCAGCAATTAGAAGTGAACCTTTTGTGCCGCTCTGGCACAACAGTGAACCTGTGGTGTCCCTCAGTTGTGCCCCTGGCCCAAGTGGTGCAGGAAAGTGCAGAAGCGATTCCACACACTAGCAGGACCTGGTCTTGGGCTAGGTCTGGGGTTCCTGAGGGTGTGTCAGAAGTTCTCACTCATTTGGTAGACTTGGAAGATTGTCTCTGGTGGGGTGGAGGGGTCCCAAGGGCATGGCAGAGGGTCTCACTTACACAACATTCCTGGGTTTTGGCCAGGAGAGTCCCCGCGAATACACGGGAGCCAGAAGCTCTCCCACACACTCTCCAGGCTTGGGCTTGGGCTGGAACCGGGGTCCTGAATGCATACAGAAGTTCTGACTCAGTTGGCAGGCTTGGGGGAATTCTCTGGAGGGGTCCTGCGGCCACGTCAGAGGGTCTCACTCAAGGTAGTGTCCGAGTTTTGGTCCAGAGATTTCCCTCAGTAATCAGTTTTGAAAATATTTCATTGCTATTTGTTTGTCAATACAATTACTTTTTTAAAAAAGAAATATTCATCCTGATAAACTTCATATTGTGACATCAAACAACTCCCAGTACATTCCAAAAGAATCAAACCACACAATGTTTATATAATTGAACCAAAAATAAAGTATTAAGTATATGTAGTATATTAAATATATCACCATATATTTATGGTACACTTTTAAGTAACCCATAGGTAAAAGTTAAGCATGTTTCCTACTTAATTTAGCATTCCACTCCTAGGTCTTTATATAGGAAAAGCAAAAATATAAGTTTACTGAAATATT
>NW_004525153.1:22055-23789 GCF_000260255.1 Octodon degus
TCAGATATTTTCATATTTGAGTCTGAAAAACAAGCTCACAATCTGAAAGGAGAAAAGGCTAATTTACTATATGAACACACAGGAGAGTCTCACAAACTTTAAGATTCAAACAAAGACCAAAAGTTAAAATTTTTGCAGTATCCTCAGCTACATGAAGCAATAGCAGCTTAGGCTTGTGAAAGGAGGTGACAGAGTATGGCCAGTGAAAAAGGAATGCCCAGACAATATAGTCATGAGAATGCACAGATAAATTCTGCCAGGTAGCATCCTTGGCAACAGGCAATGGTCTGTGTCAGTCTCACCAAGCAGGGTGTGGTCCATTTGTTTCCTTTCTGTGGGAAGAAACCAGTCTCCCCTGCAGCTGAGATAACTAGGGATGGATTCATGTCCACTGGTTCATGTGTAGCGGGAAATCCTCAAATGCCTTCAAGTAATCATCTGACCAAAACTTCATACTTCCAGGTTTTGATTTATGAGGTTCAGAAAAGAGAAGAGGAAGTGGAGAATCAATGAAATCATAAGTGGAAGAGAGTCTTTCATCAGACACAACCACACAAATGTCACTGAAGATTTTGGTGGGCACAGAAGAATTTATGAATGAAAACGACAAAGGTGATGAGGAAGATGAATAGAACAATGTTCCATAGGGTGGAGTCAGCAAGAAAAGGTCCCACACAGTCTAAGGGAGAAGTAAGAAAAACTGAGGCTGAAAATAGTACAGCAATCAGTTCCGGAGTCAGGGCTGTAGAAAACAGTAAGTAGCAGAGAGTGTGTGGTGGGGAAGCCACAATCCCCTTCACCAGCTCTGTACGAGAGGTTCGTCAGTGGTGAGGCTACAGAATGATATCTTAAAAGGGAAACAGGTTCCAGCAAAGATTTTGCTCACCTTAATTTTATCAGTTTTCTGTGAACATTGAAATATAAAGCTAGGATATAGCTCTGCAGAATAAGCACCTGTTTAGGGAAGCCCAGTGTGGGGGAAATACTCAGCACTATACGACATGGAGGGCCCATCCCCAGGGCCTCTCACCTGGTGCTGAGCCACATACTGACACTGGGTGTGGTGGAGCATGCCTGTAATCCCAGCACTGAGGAGGCTGAAAACACATGGATGGCTGTGAGGCTGAGATGCATAGTGAGACCTTGTACCAAATATTTTAAAAAGTGCAAAACATAACGAGACTATAACAGATAGTACACAGAGTACGATTTCCCAAGTTAAGGCAGGAAAGCATAAATACAAACATCAGCCTGACATCACCTGAGCTCCTCCTCTGAGTGGGGGAGGAGTGGAGGATCACCTTCAGAACCAAGAGAGAGGAAACATGAAAGAAATGCTAGCAGACAATACTGATAATCACAAGGCAATAAGAAAGATGCATAGCGCAGACAGAAAGGCAAGGAGACAAATACATGTAGGAATGTGCATGGGGATTGTGAAGTGAAATCACTGAAAGAATATAAGTCTCATCCTGACCTTACCAGAGTTATGTAAAAGAACTTGAAAAGGTTAAAGCCTTTCCCTCTGTCTATCTCAGGTACCAAGTGACAGTGAGTGACAATAATGATACAGAACAAAAAGGAAGACCAAAGAACAAGAGAATCTGTGAAGTGGGAAATGGGAACACAAACACAGTCTAAGAATAAGGTTCAGGGGCCAAAGCGAAAGAATGCCAGGGATGAGCAGCTGCACAACACGGACTGTAGGTGGTCCATCAGCAGAATGTTCACATG
>NW_004525153.1:30763-31227 GCF_000260255.1 Octodon degus
GGGCTGGCTGGCATGTGGTGCTGGGGGATTGAACCGCGGTCCCTGCTTAGCTTTGCTTGTTCTGAGTAGGTGCTTCAGACCACTGAGCCATCTCACCAGCCCCAAGTGTTTCGGTTTTAATGTTTAGATCTTTAATCCAGTTTGACTTTAGTGCATGGTGATAAACATGGGCCAAGTTGTAGTTTTCGGCATGTAGAGAGCTAATTTTTCCAGCACCGTTTGTTAAAGAGGCTGTCTTTCTTCCAGGAAATATATTTGGCCCCTTTCTCAAAGATAAAGTGGCTGAATGTGTTTGTACTTGCTTCTGTATATTCTAATCTATTCCATTTATCCTCAGGTCTGTTTTTTTTTTCCAATAGCATGCTGATTTTATCACAGCAGCTTTGTAGTATAATTTCCAGTCAGGAATTGCAATGCCTCGTGCTGGGTCTTTGTTGTTCAAGATCGCCTTGCTATTCTAGGTC
>NW_004525153.1:31739-32284 GCF_000260255.1 Octodon degus
AAATAATGATAGTTTACTTTCTTTTTTACCTATTCTTATTCTTTTATTTCTCTCTTGTCTAATGGTACTAGGTAATGATTCCAGAACTATATTGAATAGAAGTGGTGATAGAGGACATCCTTTTCTTATACGTGATCTGAGAGTAAAAGATTTCAATTTTTCCCCATTTACAATTATGTTAGCCTTTCGGTTGTCATAGATGACTTATGTCAGATTGTAATAGAGGTCATTTATTCCAATTTTCTGTAGAACTTTGAACATGAGTGCATGTTGGACTTTTTCAAAAGTCTTTTCTGAATCAATTGAGATGATCATGTAGTTTTCGGATTTGGCTCTATTGATATGGTGTATTACATTTTAGATTTGTGTATAACGAATCATTATTGCATCCCTGGGATTAATCCTACCTGGTCATGGTGTACTATCTTTTCTTAATGATTTGCTGTATCCTATTTACTAGGATTTTATTTAGGATATTTGCATCTATGCTTATGAGTAGGTTGTCCTATAGTTCTCTTTTTTAGTTGTGTCTTTACCTAGTTTTG
>NW_004525153.1:32973-37160 GCF_000260255.1 Octodon degus
GAACCAACTTTTTGACTCGTTAATTCTTTGAATTGTTTTCTTTGTCTCGATTGAATTAATTTCTTTTCTAATCTTTTTTATTTCTTCCTGTCTTTGGGCTTTGAGTTTAGTTTGTCTTCCTTTTCTTGATATTTGAGATGCAGCATTAGGGTGTTTATTTGTTTCCATTCTGTTTTCATTATGTGTGAGTTCACAGCTATAAATTTCCCTCTCAGAACCGCTTTCATAGCATCCCATTAATTCCAATAAGTTGGGCTGGACTTGCCATTCAATTGTAGATATTTTTCAATTTCTTTTTTAACATCATCCGTGACCCATTGGTTGCTGAGCAGAATGTTGTTTGATTTCCATGTATTTATGGGGTTTTCCTGGTTTCTTCTGTCATTTATTTCTGGTTTCATTGTGCTGTGGTCAAATAATATGCATAGGATAACTTCTCTTTTCTTGCATATAGTTAGTCATGACCTATGGACCAGTATGTGCTCTATGTTAGAAAATGTCCTATGTGCAGCTGTAAAAATTATGTATTTAGCTGTGGTTCATTGGAACACTCTGTATATTTTCACTAAGTCCATTTGTTCTAAGCTCTGTTACATTTCTGCTATTTCTTTACTAGGCTGTTCTCTGGTTGACCTATCCTTTGGGATAAGATGATAAGGTTTCCTGTTAAGATTGTGGTATTGATATTAGATTTTTCATGTCCATTAAGTTTTGTCTTATATAGTTGGGTGTTCCCGTGTTTGGTGCATACACATTTATGATTGTTATGTCTTCCTCTTGAAATTTTCCCCTAACCAGTATATGGTGGCTTTCTTTACTTCATTTGATTATTCTTGGTTTGAAGTTGAGACTGTCTGAGAACAGGCTTGTTACCCCTCCTTTTTTCCTGAGGTGCTGGAGCATGTAGTATTATTATCTATCTTTTAACTTTTAGCCTATGAATTTTTTTATGGGTTAAGTGTATTTCTTGTATATAGCATATTGTTAGATTTTATTTCCTAACCCACCGTGCCAGTCTATTTCTCCTAACTGGTGAATTGAGTCCATTTACATTGATGGTTATAATTGAGATGTGTTGACTTGTGATTGACATGTTATTTACCGGCAGTTACTTACTGCTTTTTGTCCTGTGTTTAATTGTTTGCCCTATTTAGTGGTTTCCTTCTGTTATTCGTGGAGTTCCGATCATTTTGGTCAATTTCTTGAACATCTTTCAGTAGTCTGCGTAGGTTTGGCTTTGTCATCATGAAATTCTTTAGTTGTTCTTTCTCATGGAAGTATTTAGCTTATCCATCAAACTTGAGAGTTTTGCAGTGTGTAGCAGTCTGGGCTGGAATTTGTTTTCAAAGGGGGCTTGAGGTACTCTGCTACATGCTCTTCCTGATTTCATGTTTTGTGAAGAGAAATCTGCCATAATCCTGATGGGTTTTCCTTTAAATATTATATTTTTGTTCTCTAGTGGGTTTTAGTATATTATTCTTGTGCTGGATTTCTGGGATCTTTACTGTTATATGTCTGGGTGTGTTTTTAATTGGATTGATGTTATTTGGAGTTCTATATGCTTCGGTTACTTGAATATCAGATTATTTACCATATTTGGGAAGCCCTCTGCTATTTCTTCTGCCCATATTCTTTTTATTTTTTTTCTATTCACTCCCTCTTTCTCATTGATGCCTATTAATCTCATGTTGTTCATCTTTGCATCATCTTGCAGATGATTATTTTTTCCTGCATCCTAGTTGTTAAGAGACCTTTTTTTACCTTTTCACTAGTTGTGACAGTGTCTTCAATATCTAAAACTGTATCTTCACTTTCACTCAGTTTTGTAAGATTGTGATTGAGATTTTAAGTTGCTCTATATCTCTTTGACTCTGTTTCATGCTATTTCTTTCTTTTATTGCTCATTAAAGGATGTCATCAGCTTTCTATTCTCATCTAACTATTTATGCATGTATTCTTTGGAGGCAGTTATTAATTCTTTCATTATAATTATGCTTTCTTTTTTCACTTGGGAGATTATTTCTGATCCGATTTCCTCTTTATATTCTTGCGATTGATTCTTTATTTCAGACGTTATTAATTTAGATGTTTCAGCTATGTGACTCCCACCTTGTTCCGTGCTAGTGTCTTCTGCATTTGTTTTGGATGGGTGTGGGGCCTGAGATTGTATTTTGCTCCTTCTCTTTGTCATTTTGTATGTCACTGTCCTCTGAACTTTGGTGTACAGCTTTGGTGCAGTTATAACATTAGCACCTACTGAAATTCTTTTCCAAAAGAGATTATATGGTTAAGCCATTTATAGTTTTCTATTTAAAAATCTACAATAAGGAACAGTAATGATGATATTTAGTAGCAAATATCAGTAGTAATGATATTCAGCAGTTGACACACTTTTGTAACTAATCGCTTTGTATCTTAGACAGTAAGAGCCAAGATTATGCCTGTATCACTAAGATGGTAGTTAATTTGGAATTTTTATTTAAGTTAGTAACCCTAAGTTCTGTCTGTTCACTTCCCCTTGATGTGCCTTTAGTCAGACTAGTTCTCCCTGCTTACCTGTTGCCCCCTCTCAGTCAAGAGAGAAAGAGGGAGGATGCTCTTATAGATCTGGTTGTATTAGTTTCTCAGGTTATCGGATGCAGATCTCAGAAATTTGAATTCATCTACTTGTACCTGGATTGGGTCTGGCTGCTGTGTTCACCTTCTTCCTTCTGTAGCCTGTGGAACTGAACCTGCTCTGCCCCTATAACAAGATGTTCTGCTTCTGGATTAGCTGGGTGGTTCTGGCCCCTAGCCTCTATGCAGAGACTTCAGGTGCAGAGATTCACACCAGGCTTGTATGCAGGGTCTGGGCTGGGTCCAGAGGGATCCAGCAGGTGCATAGGAGTGTGGATGCTCTCCCACACCCGCCAGGTCTGGGCTTAGGGTATGTCTGCAGAGTGCCAGAATTTCTTAGTCATACATTGGTCCTGGGCTGGTTCTAGAGGGGTTCAGGGGGCTGGGGGGCCCCGAGAGCAGGGCTGGCTGGTGCTCTCACACAACTGGTTTGGGCTGGGTCCAGAGGGTGCCAGCAGATTCAGGGGAGCACAGAAGCTCTCCCCAACACCCACCAGTTCAAGATCTTGAGCAGATTTTTGAAATGATGAATTTAAAATGATATGATAATGGGCCTTAAAGAAAAGGGACTGGCATCATGAAGTGCTTGCTTGTTGAAATCCAATGACATTTAGGTGTGATTCATTGTCCCCTTTGAAGAAAAGGCAGCAGGAATAAAGAAAGACAAACAGGAAGACACCAACTAGGTCAGGTAGTATTCCATCTGGCTGATTCATGAGACCCCAGAACAACAGTAGGGGTGCTTATTTATACCTTTACAAAGTCACAATATACAATTTTTCTTAGAAACTAATAGGACACAATGTCCAAGCAGGATATTTTTCTCAAGAAGAAGGTAGCTTGACTGCTTTAGGCAATAAAGCTTCATCCTGAACTCTCACATATGACTAATTTCCAGCTGTGGTGGCTGTAGCATATGTTCTGATTTGTTTTGTTGTATGAATGATGGGTATTCCATAGCAGTTGAAGAAGGTTGGAGAACTGTTTAGAAGACCATTTTTGTTTTTGATACCAGTCAAACGTTTTTGATACTTGTATTCAGCAATTTGACCCTATGCCACATAATAGTCTATAACAGTAGTGAACTGGCAACAATGAGAATTTCTTGGTGATTTGAAATCTTTATAATTTAGCATATTCACGTGGTATTACATTTTACATCTTGTGATTACACATGATATCATTAAGACCAAGTTAAGGTGAGACCTGTATAAATAGAAACATTAACCCTTGCTATCTAACAAGGTCAGTTAAATCTTCTCTCAGGATTTAGCTTGGAACCATGTACAGCACCTCTTAGCTTGTCTGTCAGTGTGAGCCACCTGAATGTGTCATGGCCACTGCTTGAACAATTTGCTTTCTGTGAAGACTTAAGAGATAACTTTTCTGCAGGTGATTCTCCTTAGGCACACGATACATTGTCGATAACTTTCCTCTGTGGTTCCATAATATCCTTGATCATGAAATTCAACTGAGTTATAGAAAGTCACAGCAGAGGTTTACTTATCTGCTGAGTCCTCAGTGACCATGAAGATGAGAGACAAAATTTTGGCTACCCTCTTAGCCCATTT
>NW_004525153.1:39195-40513 GCF_000260255.1 Octodon degus
CAGTAATCTGTGTTTAGTAGCATTCTCTTCAGTGAGGGGTCCTCACAATTGAGAATGAGAACATATATGACTAGCAAAACAGGGAACAGGAAGTAAATATATGACTACTTGGACAGTGTGAAGTAAATTTAAAAGATCTTCAAGATCAGTGTGTATAGAGGCAGTTTCGATGTAGTGCATTACACCGCAGACATTAGCACTGTCTGAAAAGAAGTTAGACTGGATGAATCACCTTGCAAGGCCCATATGACTGCTGTTCATTTAATCTTTTGCGCAGAAAGAAACTCATGTTTGCTATTGTGGAAGACAAAGCTGTTAAAAAACCTTGCTAAGGGGACTGAACTCATTTTTGAAGGGAAGACAAAGAATATAAGAAAAGCAAGTTGTAGCAATTTATCTGAAGGATTGTGACAGTCAATAACACCAGGGAAGTTAGCGAACATAGATTGCCTGGAGGATGCAAATTTCCATAACCTTTTTTGTTGAAGTGAAAAAAATGGAACAATGATAGTTTGCACTTCATTAGCAAAGCACTTAATTGCACACATTCATCTGTATGCAGTCAGTTCTACAAACAGCATGATGAAAGGTAGTAATACTTATTTGTGGAGTATATGGCATATGTAGCCATTGGAAGTGTACCTTAGACTGCAAAGAACCTTAGTGAGCATATGCTGAGTTGGAAAAGTAATATAAGGCATTGGAAAAATGGGTCAACTCTAGAAAGCTGAGCATTAGAAAGAGCCTGAGGAACTTTATCTTCTGGTATAAGTGTTCTTTTAGAAGTAGGGTCTGAATCTTGCTTGAGAATATCAAAGAAAGTAATTATGTCATGAATAATTAATTTAAGAGGTCAGGAGAGCTAATTAATTTTACCAGGCAATATTGAGCAGCTTGGGGTACAATACAACTCTGTTGAATAAGGTACCCCAAATATGAAAGTGGTGCCATAGTTTGCACCTTCTCAGTGGTTATCACTAGACTTGCATTGCAGAGGACATCATGTGATTTTTTAAAGTAGAAAATATATTGAAAAAAAGAACCAAAATAGTATCGGCACAAAAAATTACAAGTGCCATAGAATTTCATTTAACCAAATAATGTGAATTTCGTAGTATTTGTTGGCAATACTAGCATTATCTGCCAACTAGTTATTCAACTAGTTACCAGATATATGCATGCAAAACTGGAAGAAATAAATAGAACAAATATGTAAAAAATTAAAAACTGAAAAAGAGCAAGTAATTAAAAACAGGACACAAAACAATTTAAGCAGTATCTGTTCTTTTCTGTAGGCCAGCAGAAATCCACAGTACTG
>NW_004525153.1:41850-42799 GCF_000260255.1 Octodon degus
TAATCTAGTCCATTGATCCTCAGATCTGTCTCTATGCCAGTACAATGCTGATTTTATTATAGTACATTTACAGTATAATTTTAGGTCAAGGACTGTGATACCTCCTGCCTTTCCTTTGTTTCTCAGGATTGCATTTGATTTTCTAAGTCTCTTCTGGTTCTAGATGAATTTGAGGAAAGTCTTCACTAGCTCTGTGATGTATACTCATGGTATTTTATCAGTATTGCATGGACGTTGTCTAATAATTTGGGAATACAGACATTTTCACAATGTTGTTTCTTTCTGACCATGAGAGTGGAATATCTTTCAATTTTCTCAAATCCTCTTCAATCTCATTGTTCTGAGTACTGTAATTTTCACTGTATAAAAATTTTGTGAGATTGGCTCCTAAGTATTTTTTTTTTGATGTGAGGTATTTTTTTGATGTGAGTTTGAAAGGTGTGACTTGCTTAATTTCTCTGTCAGTGAGTTCACTGTTTGTGTAGAAAAGTGCTACTGTTTCTTAGGTGTTGAATTTGTATCTTTCTATGTTACTGAAATTGGGGAATAAATCTACAAAACTTTTGGTGAAGTTTTTTGGGGGCTTTATGTGAGGTATCATATCATCTGTGTATGATGATAATTTCACTTCTTTTTTTCACCATACTTATTCCTTTTCTTTCTTTCTCTTCTCTAATTGTTTGGTCTAATTTTTCCAGATCTATATTGAATAGGAATAGAAACAGCAGATGTGTTTGTCTTGCTCCTCATTTGAAAGTGAAGGCTTTCAGAATTTTCCAATAAGTATAATGTTGGCTGTTAGTTTCTAATGGATGATTTTATAATCTTGAGATATATAATATCTATTCCAATTCTCTCTAGGTGTTTATTTTTTTTATCAGGAATGAGTATTGGACTTTGCCAAAGTTTTTCAGCATCTATCGAGATGATCATAGATTTTTGTTCTTGG
>NW_004525153.1:48705-49157 GCF_000260255.1 Octodon degus
TTGTTTCTCCCTCCTCACCCTCTCTAGATACATCTTTCAATTTCACCATAACAACGTGATAACTATCTTGTTACAAGTTGGTGTACATACCTGAACTTCCTTATATAAGTGATGTATAATGTGGTTGCCATCCTAAATGTTAATTCAATGATTTTACTTGATATGTAGAACTGTGTAAGATCCTTTGCTATTACCTTTAGGATACTGTCACCTCCCCACATTCTAGGAAAGTCTTTTTCATCATCCCTCTTCATCATGAACAGAATTCAGTAAAGCAAACATAGACAAAACTGTCATCAGGTTGAAATTATTATTACTATTAGCCTAGCAATTTATGCGGCAGATCATTGTGTTTATTTTTTTCAGAGGTGTAAAGGAGAGATTTTACTCAAAGGACATTGTTTGGGAGAACTTAATACTAGTGGACATTTCTTGCTGTCTTTCATTTGACT
>NW_004525153.1:50120-51588 GCF_000260255.1 Octodon degus
CTGTAATTGATGGAGGGAGTTCAAGGATAGTGAGCTTGTGCTTCAGAACTAGCCATTTGTGCCCTTCTCTGCTTTCTGCTGAGGAAAGTTTGCATGCTGCCAGCATTTCTCACATATTTGCTAATAATAGCTTCATTTTTATACTTTGTTAAAAAAGTGTGTGAGTTCAAGTATCAGTGAGATTTCAGTGAAGAAACAAAAGTCATGACATGCTTAACATAAACCATTTCAAAATTATGTAGTTGGTGCCCTCAACCAAGGACCCCTGTTGGCACAGAATATAAGCACACATTTCAGAGACCATGTTCCTCTTGACAAGTTGATCCAGCAGACGAAAGCCTGAGGACCATCACCATTTTCTCCAGTGCTCACAGGTGTAAGGAATGTCCACCTTTTCAAGGAGCTCCAATGTGTGGACATAAAATAGTATTATGTTGCCTAAAAGGTCCAATTCCAAGATAGGGATGATATGACCATGTGTCGTTGTTCAAGATACCAAGACTTAGAATTTGAAATTGCCCTCAAAATGAATGCCCATAAAGCAAATATGAGCTCAGAGGGGATAAGGAAGAACTAGAGAGTTCATAACCCATACTTGGGCCCAGGGAAGTAGCTTAGTGGCATAAGAGCCTGCCTGGCAAGCACAAAGTTCTGAGTTCATTACCTGGTATGGCAAAATAACAGTTTTGGATGGCTTGTGAGGGCCATCTGTTTTTTCTGGGAGAAATGATAGCACCTCTGACAGGATGTTGGGTAGACACAATGGTGATCATCAGAGGTTAAATACTTCTGTGCAATCACTGATTGAACATTTCTGAGAGCCTCCCCACTGTTTGGTCTCTAGCTGGAAACTGTGCATAGACAAGTAAAACATCACTCCAGCATTCAAGGACTCTGAATCTCTGTGGCCAGAGACTCCTAAGAGTGAATTTCAACACACTCAAGGAAATAGCCAGTGCTGTGTAGGAATACATAGATGTTTGTGTTGATTTTCCTTTTTCTTTCCTTGTAACAGCTTGATGAACTGTCTCAGGATAAAGATGCCTTACTGCTCAGAATAATATCAGCTGTTAACCAAGAATGATGGTGCGTGCCTTCAATCCCTGCACTTGGGAGGCTAAAGCAGGAGAATCACTTGGAGTTCGAGGTCACCCTGGGCTGTTTAGCAATTTGATGAATAGCCTGAACTACAGAGTGAGCCCCTGCCTCCAAAAAAAAGAAACAAAGAAATGAAAAGAGATCAAAGAAATGAAAAAGAAAACAGAAATAATTGAAATGAAAGAAAGAGAAGGAAAAAGTAAAGAAATTCAAGTTGGTGATGTCAAGGTGGGGTCAAAGCAGTACCCGTTGCCAAGGTCTGAAAATGAAAATGATGACTTCAGGACTAATTTTTAGACAGCAGAAGAGATGAAGAGGGAAGTATCAAAGATGGGTAAGTTTATCATTGCCACATTTATTATGAAATTCT
>NW_004525153.1:51816-53552 GCF_000260255.1 Octodon degus
ACTATACTTAAAAATGAATCAGCTCACTGCTCTGCTCTGACTTTCTTTTAATGTATGCATGAAAAATCCCTGTGAAGATGAAAAACTTGGACTTTAAGTTAGTGAAGTTGAATTGTCATGCCATTTTTGTTCTGTTTTGCTTTGTTTTTGCATCAGGAACTGAATTCAGGACCTTGTGATTGCCGGAAAGATTATGTTTCTTTGACCTAGATCCCTGGTCCGCATGTGGTAAATGCATTATGTCAAGCATGCAAGGGAGGTGTAGGGAAATTTACAGCAGTCCTTACTGAAAGGAGCTTACCATGTTTGCTCCACAATGATTAAGGGCTGTCTGTAGATGAGAACATCAATAGCAGACACTGATGGGCTCCACCAAACTCATGAAAAGAAGATCATGGTGAATGAAGGGAGATCTGTAGTCTTCCACACTTCCTAACTCCTCAAGTTTTAGAAATAAGGGAATCTGAGAACTCTCCAGAGACTGTCCAACTGTGTAGTTTCCATTCTCAGAAAAACATTGACATTATAAGAAAATTGAGAGATGTTGCATAATTATGTCCTGAAAATCATGAAGAATGTGTAACTCCAGTAAATTGCAAGAAGCTGAAGATCCTGCTCAGAGTGTGAAGCAAGAAGAATGATCATGAAGCATGATCATGGTTAACTGTCATCTGGTACAAGGACATTTGCTGCCTTTAGCAGAAACTAATGAGTTCTGCAGAAAATACATTCACCAAGGGGCCCATGTAATGGTCTCATACATGAGAAGACAAAAAGACACACTCACTTCCAGTGACCTCACATAAAGGTGAGTGCCACATTATATCTAAAAAACTGGGATGGTTGGCTGTGATTCATAGGGTACAAAAGAAAATAGATCCCAGATTAGGTGAACTTGACATAAGAGTATATACAAGGAATCATTGATGGAAGACAAAGGTAATTGGGTAGTGCAAAGCAGATGGCTCAGTTAACATTGTATTTTAGAAAAAAGTATGCTCTGCAATCATTGTGTACAAAATTAATCCTGTATTTAGTAGGTCATTGGAAACTTCTAATAGTGAATGGGAGTTTCTTTAGATTTTTGCATACATCTAAAATCAATACTGCTTCACAGTGTGTTTGGAAGATGCTTTGTCATCAAAGAGGCCAGCTTTCAAAGCAATTGCACAAGGTTTCTTTCCTTTAGATGCTCCATGGTCCATAATCCTATTTATTGGCCCCTCCCACTCTACCAAGAACAGAAACTAATCTGCACAGATCTCGTAATCTCAGGAGCCCAGCTCAGTACAGAGGCTTCCAATTCCTAGGTGGAGATGGCAGCTGGGAGAGTGAAGAGTTTCTCATGGCATCACTCCCCACCTACCTGTGCCTCTTAGCTCAGCCTCAATTTTCTGTTCTGTGTACTCCATTGTGCATGTGCACTGTGGGTCGTGTTCACCCTAGGCTCTTGCTATGAAGTTTGATGAATTCTGTTATTGAAACTCAGCCAAAATTCAGCTGCGTGAGCTTAGCTCCCTCAGACACATCCAGCCATATCTGTTGAAATGGTTTTCACAACTGTTTTTTTCAATGCACTGAGAAAAGACATAAAAATGCAGAATATTTACGAATGTTTTCTAAGAAGTCACTAAGCATACTCAAGACTTTATACAATAAGGAATAGTTTTTACATTGACTGCTGGTAAGAAGCTTTTGATGGGATAGAATGAAATCTCAAATACATATGTATTTCA
>NW_004525153.1:54416-54873 GCF_000260255.1 Octodon degus
TCTCAAGTGTTCTTGGTGGTGTTCATCTCAATAGTAAGTTCACAAGTATAGCTTTATCATAATACAGTCCTAATCCAACCTGTTTGATTTCATTTTACTTGAACCTATCTTGTGTTCGGGTTGTGTCCACAGTCTTCAGCTCTACCTGTTTCAACACATCCATCGTCATGGGAATACATATCAAGCCTTCTGGTCATTCAAAGGCTGAACTGAGTATTTTAGGCCCTGAACAGGAATTACGATCACAGCTGGAGGAGAGTAAGGAGACGTTTCATGAACTCAAAGAACGTTTTCTTGTGTCTGAAGCTACTGTCTATTCCATGGCTAATGAGCTGAAAAGGCACAGTAAGTTCAATGATTCATATTCCACAAAATGATGAATGAGAGCTTTTACTGTCATTTTACTCTGAGAAAGCTATATTTTTTTTTACATTTTTCTCCAAAGTTGATGTTTCTC
>NW_004525153.1:73447-74035 GCF_000260255.1 Octodon degus
TACTTTTATCATCAAATCTGTTGCTGAGATTAATAGACATAGTATGCAAGATTAGATTGAATATTACTGCATGCTTTCAAGAAGCCTTAAACTTTTGCTCTTTTTAAAAAACTTTATTTATTTTTCACAAAAAAATGGTTCTTTATACTTTTGCAAAATTTGCACTATGGTTTTAAACACTTCATTTTTTCTTATTTAGAATTATAGAAAGATTTTTTAAAAAATGTGTAAATATCAGGTATAAAATGTTTCAGGAATTCACCTCCTTTTCCTTGTAACTTTTCTAAAAAATTTGTGCATGATGCAACCTTCAATTTAAAGGGTTCAGGGGCTGGGGAGATGGCTCAGTGGAATAAGTGCTTCCCTGGCAAGCGCAAGGTCCTGAGTTCAATCCCTGCTTCTGAAAAAATTAAAAGGTTCCCCTGGGATGTATTCAGAGAAATTGCTCGCAGAGTCCTTATGATTCACATCCTAATGTTTACACTGTGCTTGTTTCCTTTCTACCTCTCTTAGGAAAATATTTGACATAATTCACGATCATGCCAAGAAGCTAACTGTGTTATGAAAGCTGCTACACGAAGGCAGAGA
>NW_004525153.1:74437-74980 GCF_000260255.1 Octodon degus
ATAATTTTATGCATGATGCAACCTTCAATTTAAAGGGTCTATATATATATGGATAAATAGATGAAGATGGGAAGAAGAGGTGTGTTAGAAGATGAGGAGGGGAATGCAGACATACTGTACCCTGTACCAGTTCCCTATACCAAATATCAGGATCATGTACTGAACATGGAGTCTTGATATAGATGAGTTGATTTGATGTCCAGAATCTCAGACCACTCTACCTTCTACAAGTTATGTTTTCTGTGGGATGGAATGATAGTGGGACAGAGCTTGTAAAAACATAGAAAAGAGATTTCCTGGAGGTAGGTAGTGTTAAAGGGCATGATGCATTTTGCTGGAAAAAGAAGGCTTTGGCAACAGTCAACAGTGATTGAAGAATCTTCCAGTGCTGCTATTTGTAGTATATTTGTGTGTGTGGTTTGATATGTTTCAACATTTCTGTGTCTTTACCATCCAGTGTTAAAGATGACATCCATGGTAGGTATGACAAGGGCCAGACAGATAGCTCAGCAGATTAAAGCGCCTGCTTAGACAGACACAGCG
>NW_004525153.1:75554-80670 GCF_000260255.1 Octodon degus
TTCAATCAAAGCAAGATAAATTCTTGAATAATAAAGCCTGGGACTTTTCAGCATACTCTCTCAGTGTATTCTGAAACCATACTTAAGCACTTATTTCAACTATAGGCCTGCGTGGTCCAGTGATATGCTGGTTCTGATTGTCCATTTCTGATCTTGCAATAAACAGCGAAAAGAGAAATCATGAGAAAGAAGAAAAAGGACTTCTTAAAATGGATGATCCAGATGGGTAAATATACAGTGTTGGTGAAGTGCCTAGAGGAATGTACTCACATTCATGATGTGAAGGGAAACATAAACTTCTGTCCTTAGCAGTTTCATTCATGCAATCTAAGAGACACTTGCAAAGAGGCCAGTATCCTCTTTGCAA
Organism: Octodon degus; assembly: GCF_000260255.1. Taxonomy (NCBI): domain Eukaryota; kingdom Metazoa; phylum Chordata; class Mammalia; order Rodentia; family Octodontidae; genus Octodon; species Octodon degus. The sequence continues at coordinate 75,922 of NW_004525153.1, forward strand.
GTGTCTCTATTCTTCTAAGGGATTTGTTGAGTTGTTCTGAGTAAACCTCATGTTTCTTTCTGTCCTCACTCACACCTGCCCTCTCCTGTGTGGAAAAGAACAGGTGACAATTATGTTTACATGACCTGCTTGCGCTGTGGTGACTGTTGGAAAGTTTGCAGATTAGAAGCCAATTTGACCAATGCACAATTATATAATATGTATTTATTTGCAAGTAGATATATGTATGTATCATGTCACAAATCTGAAAGACTAAGAAAGCAATATGAACATTGATTATACAAGTTTTTAGGAGCCAGCATGGCTAATTGTCATTTAAAGCAATGATGCACTGTTAGTAAGCATGGACCAGAGTTCTGTTTAGAAGGCTTTAAGACCACATGCTCATAGCAGCCTCACTCGGTGGTCTGTTGACCTGTCATGCAGAGTTCCCATTTTATAAAAGTTTCCTTTTTTTTCATCTCGGGGATTTTGATTTTCTAAGTGAAGATCAGGCAAAAGAACTGACTAAATTAAGGCAGAAGTTGGAGGAAGGGAGACATACTGCCTCCATTCTCCATCAGAATCTCTGCAGTCTCTTTGCTGAAGATGACCAACAAAGATGCCAGATGAAGAGTCACAGACACATACTTGCTGAGGGGTGCAAGCTAGCCAAGTGCCTTGACCACACACTTAGACCAGGTAAGGGAGCCATGGGTTTTTGTTTACCCTGGCCAGCTTCTCAGAGATATCATTATGAGACTATAATCTACATCAGTTGTCTTCCTATTAACATTTGCTTGGAGTCTTGGCAGGAAAGAATTATTTGTATCAGGATAGACAGGAAACACACTTGGTGGAGTCCACAGTATTTCAACTGTTGTGTTCCTTCCTGGTAAAAATGTGTCTGGTAAACTCAGGAAATAACCATCTAGCATCTTCCCAGGTAGTAGTGTGTGGCACAGAGAATCAAGATAGATTTGTAGGAGCCTATTTCATGAATATGATCTCTATATACCCTCATGCTGCATCTATTGTGATTTATAGGGTGTTTAATTGTTCCAGGACTTTCATATCCTCATCTCTAACATGCTCACAGAATCTGTTGCATGATAATTGGATCATTTGAACAGAGAAGTTTATCATTGTCAGTGCAGGTGGATGAGGTCATTCAGAGTCATTCATGGATTTTCCATTATGGACATCACATAGTAGGACGCAGTGCTGAGATGTTGGGCAAACTGAAAGCTTCAGGTGGTAATTTACGGAGAATTTCCTTTCATTAAAAGATAAACAGGCTTTTAGTATGTAGTTTCAAGTGGACTTGAACTTACTTATAGCACAGGCTCACCTTGAACTTGCTGTCATCCTCCTGCCTCAGCCTCTTGACTATTGGGATTATATGCATGTACTGCCACCGTTGAATGGAAAAATGGTGAAAGGTGCAAGTGTCTGGGAGCCTATAGTGCAGCAGCCCATGCTGTCTGGACCATTACAACACTCAGCACTCTTTGTACAATATCTGTGCCTGGTGCTTTTCTTATTGGCTGTCCCCTCTCATCATCCTAACTTCCATCCTCAGTTTAGTGCTCTTCCTTATCACCTTGCTATCTACCCAGTTCACTGAGAATGGCTTGGTCTTTCTGTTTTTGTGTCTGTCAGTCATTTATTTTTTTTCTGTCTGTCTCATCCTTGGCAAAAAACTCCAATGTGCAATCTCGGGGTGCATAGATTCCCTCAGCCTCCTCTGAAAGCTGCATAAAACTTAAGCTTTGAGGACAAATATTTGGAGAACTGTGGATTCTGATTGATCTTTCTTACTGTTTATTCTGCTTTCTTTCTTCAGTTTATGCGAGCAGGAAGAAAATGAACTTGGGTCAGATTCGCTAGATGAAAAGTATTTTCTCCCTTCCTGTCTTCCTGATGAGCCCAAGCCTGATGAATGTACAAGCATTGCGACCTTCCCATCACAGAAGCCTGAAGACCGCTCTGCTCTGGATGGGTACAGTGAGTACTGACATCACCCTGCAGATAAGTGCAGCTCCTCTGTCTAGGGCTCTCTGTGCTCAGCTGCTGTGTCTCATGAGAGAGAGGTGACTGCAGGAGGCCCAGGAGTCCTGTTTTCTTTCAGACCCTGTGTAGAGTCAAACCTGTCTGTGGCTCCTCTGGTTTGGCCTCCTAATCTCTGAAAAATGAATCATATAGTCTCAGTAGCTATTTTATTTTAGAATGCAATATCTGTGAATGCACTTAAAAATGCTGATCATTTTTCGTTGTCCAGATAATGTGGCAGCAAAAGCACCTGCCTGGCAAGCACAGGTTTCAGAATTAGTTCCCAGGTATGGCATGCCATCCCAGTGCCAGAATCCAAGGCACACTGATCTTCCCTAGACCCCAGCGTGTTGCAGAGGCCTATAAGCCCAGCACTAGGCAGGCTGAAAGAGGAGAATCACTAGGAGACTGAACTGCATAGTGTGATTCTGCTTCAAAAAATCTTTAAAAATATGATCATTTTCAAGCTTGGATTTAGGTAATCAGTATAGTATCACCTGATTAGGAGAGTGTGGCTATATAACTGAGTACTTCCCATGGAATTTTTTCTCATAACAGAACTCAGGCTGTTTACTTGGTCACAACTGTTGCCAGTAGTCAAAAAATTTTATTAACTTGAAAACCATAGTTTATGTTAGGGTGTACACTCTGTGTTTAAAATCTAGGAATTTTGCACAATGAATAATGTCAGAGATCCTCGGAGTCTGTTTCCTGAAAATATTCTGTACTTATGCATCTAGATTCTTTCCTCAGTTCTCAAAGAACCAATGCTTTGTGTAGCATCAGTTGTATGGTTCTTATTTGGAATTACATTGAAATGTTACCTTGATTCACAAAGAATTGATATATTCACAGAATTGAGACTTCTTTTTATATGGATACTTTATATCTTTTTATACACTTGATCAGTGAGTCTGCTATGTTAATACCCAAGGATTTTCTTATTTTTATTCTGTGATTTGTGTTGGGTATTAAATTTCAAATATTCATTGTTGCTAATATGAGAAGCAAATATTCATTCATTAAGTAGATAACTGATTTTTTCAAAATGTTGTTTTGTTACTCTTAGAGACTAAAAAATCATATCTATGTTATCTCCAAATAAGGAACTATCTATTTATATTTTTTAAATTTGTTGATCTTGTATATTACTTGCTTTTGTGTAATCTCCCAAATGGAAAATAATGTTTAACAGCACAGGTGAGCGTGGGCATCCTTATGAAACTCTGCCCTTTGTGCGGGAGAATACATTTTCCCATGAGTGGACAGGGTATCAGCCTTATCCCTTTGAAGAACTCACTAAATCACCCATACTGACCTCAAACTGGAGGTGAAACTTTTACTTCAGCTTCCCAAATTTTGGGATTATAAGCAGGTGCCACAACACCTAATTGGAAGATAATCTTTCTTATATGGTTGAGGATCCTTGTATTTGCAGATAGATTTTTCATTATGACTTGGTTTTGGATTTTCACCTTGTACATATGTTCATATGATTTAAAATATTTGTCTCGGTCTATTGATGTGATGCATTAGTCAATGATCAAATGTTGAAACACCTTTGTATTAATGGAATAAATTTCAGCTAGGTGCCTTATAGCATGATTTTAGTATATATTTGTCCCATTCAACTTGCTAGGATATTTAGATTTGTTTTGTTGTTCATGACCTGTGTTTGCTTATAGGTTTTTGTTCTTCTAAGCTCTTGTGCATTTCTAAAATTAAATTACTGCTTGCATCATAGAACAAATTAAGAATTATTCTTTATGAATGTATTTCTCTGGAAATGGTGGTAGGGAACTGATGACATTTGTTCCTTTAATGCTTGGAAGAATTCAAGACACCATTGAGATTACCTGGGCCAAATTGTTTTGGTCTTGGAAATTATAGGACCTGATATAATTTCTTTAATTGGTATAAACTTATTGTCAGAACTTTGATAAATTTGTCATTAAAGGGGCACTAAGTTAGGGCTAGGTGGGCTTTCGTGATATCCTTTTGTTATACTTGTCATATATAGGGATCCATAGTGACGGTGTCTTCTTACACATTTTTCCAGATTGACTTCATCCTCATGATTTCTTGTCTGCTGGACTTGGCAGTGTTTGTTTATTGGGTGCTGCACTTCCCAAATGAAACACTGACATCATCTATTTCTCTTTGCAATTGTATCCATATTTTCATCTAATATCTTTCTTTTTGGATAGCATGGATAGACATTTCAGAGAATAACATCTCTGTGGAGAATTTATCCTCTCTGAGCTGCTAATGGTCCTCTTTTTCCCAGATCATTTTTGGTACTCTGAAGTTTGCATTGCCTGACTTTAGTGTACCTTTCTAAAATTGTCTTTATTAGTGTTAATATGGTACGTCATTCACCATCTCCATATTTGATGTGAGTTCTAGATAACATGGACTATCTTGCCAGTCATCTATTCTGAACTTCTTTAACTTTGAATAGAGGAATTTAAATTACTCCATTAGAGGTTTTTATTGATATAGTTGGATAAATATGTACTATCTTAACTACTGCCTCATATTCATTGATTTTTTTATATTTAGTATAGGGTCTACAGGGACTATAGTGTCTCACTATGTAGATAAGACTCATAGTGATCCTCTTGTTTTCATTCTCCCAAGTGCTGGCATTACAGGTGTGCATCACCATGCCCAGTCTCAATCACCATCTCAGCATGTCCTGGGTACAGGGCTGGCATG
>NW_004525153.1:81515-82676 GCF_000260255.1 Octodon degus
TGCCTGCCAATCTGACAGATGAACCTGAACTCTTCTTTTCTCTGGGAGAAAATTATGAGTCCTCCCTTGCAAAGTGAATTTCCCTCACTAAGCCTTATTTCTATGGATTCAAAACAAAATTCAGGGTATTGAATTAAGGAGCAGACAGAGGGGCAAGGTGGATGGACACTGGCCCTTTTCGTTCCTGTGGTGCCTGTGCCAATTAGGTTTTCACAGGCTCACTCTCTCACGTGGGGTCACTGACCACCCTTCATAGCACTTGCAAATGCTTGGCCATGAGTTATATGTTTTCAACCGCAGTGACTGTCCCAATATGTATTCCTATTAATTTTATCATTGGAGATATTGTTACTAGGCCTCCTACCATGCATGCCCCCAGGTCTTTACCTTCTAACTTCTCTCACCTCTTCTAAGACAACATGTCATAGTAGAATTTAAGCACTCCTTCATTGTGCCTGACTATAATCCTGAAGGCATATCATTATCCTTGATACTTTCATTTTCTTCTATTTTTTAAAAAATTATAGAAAATCCCACCATGTCTTTCATGCAGGCTTTATATTCCCCATGTTGTCTAAACTGATCTGGAACCCATTGCTAAAAAAAAAAAAAACACTACTTTTTATGTGGTACTGGGGATCAAACTCAGGACCCTGCACTTGCCAGGTGGGTGCTTATGTCGCTGAGTTGTATCCCCAGCCCCCATTGGTATTCTATTTCAGCTTTCTGAGTATTAAGTTTACTGACATCAGTTATGGTTCCCAAGGAGTCCTGGTATTTTTAGCTGTAGGCTGCAAAGCATTCTCTGAGTATCACCATGTCACCTACTTTGGAGGTTCTATCCAGTCCTTATGTCAGTTTAGTCTCAGTGAGTTATCTATAATCTATAAATGAGAACCATTTTGTCTAATGGAACATACAACCATTCTTGCAGACATTTTCCTATAATGCAGTGAATTATTTTAACTGATTATTAGATTTAGTACAGATCCCATGGTGATATTAACTGAGCAGGTTAGGGAGAGCTGGCTAGATACTGAGTATGCAAGGAATCTAATATTTTTAGTAGGAAGCAGCAGACTTCCTATGATAGTGTCCTCAGTGTTCTGTCCTCAAAGCCAGATCCCCTATATCTCTGTGTCTAACTTGGCTCAGTGTGTG
>NW_004525153.1:83320-84895 GCF_000260255.1 Octodon degus
CAAATGCACTGGAGCTGCAGCCACTGCATATTTCACATTGTGTCCCAGTCACAGCTACATCCTACCAAAGTACCGAGTCTCCCACTTATCTGCAAGTCCTCTCTCCAGTGCACAGAGCATTGCTGCTGTCTCACCCATTCCTTGTCCTGTTGTAAACCCCATGACAATCATGTATCTGACATGACCATGTTCACTCTCTGAAGCAATGGCCTCTCTTTCTTTGTGGCCTCCCATTTATATTGCATGTCAGAACCAGATAACAAGTTGTGCTGTGCAATTTTTTATGCTTTATCTTTTGTTCTTCATACAGGGATCTCCAGGAAAATGAGAATGAACATAATGTGCCACAAGACAAAATGAACAAGGACTTATTGACTGTTTTCCACTGCCAAGACCAATATAATTCCCATAAGAGTCCAGCATCCACGACCGAGGAGGATACAGCTCCTAACAGTCTGAGTGTGGCGAGTGAGTTTCCCACTTCTGAGAGATTAAGGGTCTGGTGGTCTCCTCCATTGTCTCTATAGTCTTTATTCTCTGCCTTCAAGGGGTAAAGATTTTTTTCTGCTGGACTTCATAATGGGCTCACCTCGGGGTCGGTCAGTTTCTCCAACAGGGTAGGAAGTATAGAAATCCAGATTGCCAGGCATCTGGTAATCTTCTGAGTTTGGGACTCTTGCTTCAGGGACATCCTCCAAGGAACTAAATCTGTAGAAATTCATTGTTCCCATTTGGTATTTCCTGAAGACGAAGCCTCAGAACATTCACTCTGAAACTCACCGGGCTAGGTGTACTGTATTAATGTGATGACTGCTGTGTTCCCATCATTATCTTTCAGTTTTCTCTCTCTTCTTCACTGGCCTTTTGTCCACTACTTCCATCAGCGTTGTTAGCATATTAATCACTTTGCTTTTAAGTCCTTGGTATGATAATGTAAATGTCTCCTTTCTCTTTCTCCAATACTTTTCTTTTCTGTCTTGAGAATTCTTCAGAAATTTTCTTGAAATCCACAGCTGATTAAATGGATGACATAAACTGAAATCTGATTTCATGAAAGTTTTCCCTTTATTTGGGTGAGTTTACGGTATGTTTTGTATATGCTACCAATTCTTTATTGTGGACTAAAATCCTCTCAACTTTTTTTGTTTTTGTCTGCTCAAATGTCTTGGTTTCACATGAGAGTTCTGCTGTCCCTGTTCCTTAGTTATGCCATTTCAGTCTGTAATGTGTGTGTAGATGTGGAAGGTGAGAAAGCATGACAGTGTTGTGATTTACACTGTGCTTTTAGTGAGCCTTAGCCTGGGGCATCACTCATGTAAAAGCTTCCCAGTGTCCCTACTCTCTTTCCAAGTTGTGTGCACCATTCTGCATTATCTTTTGACCAGAGTCACATGACATTAAATGTGACGTGCCATCAGCAATAGATTCTCACCTGGTTCATCCAGAGAAATGCAGTCCTCATGCTCATATATATGTTGCTTCTGCGCTTAGGGCGGCATTATATTTCTAACAGCTGATGTGCATGTACTCAGTGTCTGAGTGAATATTTCTGAATTCTGTTACAGAAAACCAGCA
>NW_004525153.1:85666-87972 GCF_000260255.1 Octodon degus
CTTTTTCTGATCAGTGCAGCGACCTCCTCTGCCTTTCTCCCTCTCTCAAGGCAGGTGCACTCTGCTCTCCTCCTAGGAGGATAAATGTCTCTGCATTGAAGGTCATGCTCCTGCTATTGTGTGAGTACTCACTTTTGCCTCTGTCAGAGCCACCAAGGAGTCTTTTATTCAATTCTCCTTGCCTTAATGAAGTTCCTTATCCCACCAGGCTGAGCAAGGAGGGAATGCACCAGGACAAAGGAACAGCGATGCTGCCAGACTCCTTGCGTGTAGGTCCCACGACAAGCAGCTATGCCTATGACTTCCCCACCCACCAAGAGCCTTGCTGCACCAGGGCTGTGCTTTCAGATGGACACGAAGTCTCATCATCTCTGGATGCAGCCCGTGAGTCCCCAATAAAGAGATCTGTGTATATACCAATAATTGCTCTTTAAAAAAAAGTGTTTTATTAAAAAAATCTTTTATTTATTTATTCGGTAAGGGTCTCACTGTGTAACTCGCACTCTTAATGATCCTCCTGTGTAACCTCCCCCCCGGGCTGGCAGGTGTGCACCATCAGGCCCTGTTTCTTTGACCTGCTCAGCATGCAGTACCAGGGATGGAACCTGCTTCATTGCCCTTGCCAGACAGTTGCTTAGACCTCTGTGCTATCTCCCCACCTCAACTACTCTCTTGAGATTTAAATGACAGATTCAAGGTCCTATAATGGCTCCTTCTAACTTTATTTACAAAAAATGTGCCTGACTGTAAGGATGAAGACTCACAGTCAATGGCCTCCAGGTAAGTGATAGTCTAGGACTTCTAATTGTAACTGAGAACCTATGGATATCTCAGAGGTTGTAGATCCCTAGGAAACATCATTTGCTGAGTGTAGTGAATCTATGTCATCCAATCAAAGCATTTCAAACTTTGAGTTACTCTATTTTTTTCTGTATTTAGGACAGGGTCTAGGAGAGTATACAAGTTCTACCGGGTCTCACTATGTAGATCGGACTTGTAGTGATTCTCCTGTTTTCAGTCTCCCAAGCACTAAGATTATAGGTGTGTGCCACCATGCCCAGTATCAATCACTGTGCAAGTGTGCCATGTCATGCTGGGGATTGAACCCTGGACACCTCACTCTACTTGAGTAGGTGCATTAGTCCATTGAGTTCCCAGGCTGGCGCAATGTGCATTATTCTTGACCTTAGCCAAAGGCAAAGAAGTTGTCAGTGTGTTAATATGGCTCACTTCATTTCATTTTCAGATATTCACTGTTACTTCTTGCTAGCATCTTAAATGCATTAAACAGGATTCAGATAGGCTGGGCATGCTCATGGATTTCAAAAGTGTCATGCATATGCTATTTGTTTACTCTGATCAAAGCCCAAGAATGTTGCCTGTTTGGTATTTGCAAATTGGTTATAGATGCTTTGTTTTCACTTACCTAGAAATATAAATAGTTAAAAATTCAAGGCTATAGAAGCAATAATTATGAAATATTTTAGGAATTAACTTCTTTTCCCATGTAACTATTACTAAAATATCTTATGCACTTTTTTGTCTACCTGTGGCAACCTTGCATTTGAGAGGTTCCCCTGGGATGTATTCAGAAAAATCCATCACAATGTCCTTATGATTCACTTCACACCACTTACACTGTTTTTGTTTCCTTTTTGCTTCTCTTAGCAAATATTTTGCTATAATTCACCACCATGCCAAGAAACAAAGACAGCTACGTGAAGGCAGAGAGGCCTCTTTGTCCCTTGGGCAGCATCTGGAGTTTCTATTCATCCGAAATATCCCTGAAGACAACCTGGCTCAAGGCCACATAAAACATCTGACTGAGGCATGCAAGGTGGCTGAAGAGCTTGTCCTGAAGCTCAGTGCAGGTGAGAGGAACACACACCCTGATGAAAGGGAACTTAATTTGCAAGATAGGTATTTCTCAAAAGGGAGCAAATTAAGAAATGGAGATCAATTTCTCTTTCTTTGAAATCTGAACTTCTACCTTCATTGAGAGAGAGGAGAGAGATGAGGGAGTGACAGGGAATGAATGCAGATGTAGTGTATGCTATACCAAATGCCTAGTGTGTGCTATAGCAAATGCCTGCACAGAATGTCAGCGATATGTCCTGGACATAGATTAATAAAATTTAGGAACTGCTTTGTTATCCAGGCTCTGAGATCACATCATATACAACAAGTTACAATTGAATGCATTCTCAGAACTATATTCTCAAAAGTTCTGTAACTTATCTGTCAAATGGTGACTGTGAATTGCAGGATAGCTGTCACAGCAAGCATGGGGAAATTAACCATTGCAT
>NW_004525153.1:89789-91009 GCF_000260255.1 Octodon degus
AATAAGTTTTCTAGGTATCATTGTAATGCATCTGTTGTGAATTATGAGGTAAATTCTCATTCCTGGATAATCATTTTCTCCTCTGTAACATACTCAATATGTGCTGCATGATGACTGTAGCATTTAAACAGGTATGTTTATCAGTGTCATTGCAGGTTGATGAAGTCATTCAGAGTAGTTCATAAATTTTCATTTATGGACATCATGCAGTAGGATGCAATGGAGAGATACTTGGAATCCAAGAAGCTTCAGTGTGTATGATAGAGAGCACTTCATTCAATTAAAAGATAAAAGCTCATTTGAACATCTTAGAAAGTGCACAAATGTATGGAGGGTTGTCTAGAAAGGTTGTTTTTCCTGTTCTTAGCAGAAGAGATGTGTGTACAGTAGAGCAATGGTTCAGGATTTTGGAGCCATTATCGCTATTTCCCAATGAAAACTGAAGCATCCCACTAAGAAAATTGAACTTTTTGGAACCTTATTTTTCTGCTTCACAATACCAGGCTATGTGTGAAAGCCAAACATTATACCACTTCTTACCTTATACACACAGAACGCTTGTTTCTACACCAAGATAGCTCACTATTCTCCAGTGAGGAAATGCACTGCCAATGTCTGGCTTGGATGCTTTGAATTTGGTTGCAGATAATCTAGACGATGAGGATGAGGATGATGAAATGAGCCTGGATTCCAGTATCAGAACGTAAGCAAGTGTGATACCCAGTTCTTTGTGTAAATATCAAGTCCATAAGGTCAAACTCATTACAAATTTCAAAGTAAAAGAAAGAGTGCTGGTGGTGATTGTGTTATTCCATCTTCCAGAGATTCCTTGGCCCTTTTGCAGTCCTTAGAGTTTTCTCCATGGGAATGGGAGTGTGAGTCTGACCTATAGGAACCAGACATTGTGCAAATTCCTGCCCTTAAAAAAAACACTTGTTCTATGGATGGGTAAAATCAGCATAAGATACACATTGTGTTTCTGTATTGTTGAAGTGAGGCACTAACGTGTCTAAAAGGCAAAGCAGAATAATCCTGCTTAGGCCCTGAAGAGCAAAATGTCATGTCACATGATTCATAGAAAAGTTTACTTTTCTTGAAGCTGGATCTCACTATGTAGTTTAAGCTGGCCTAGAACTCACTGTATATCCCAGGCTGACCTTAAACTTTCAAACATCCTCCTGGCTCAGTCTCTTGAGAGTTGCAGTTATAGGCACATACCC
>NW_004525153.1:92357-93508 GCF_000260255.1 Octodon degus
TGATTTTGTTTCCATCTGTATAAAAAGGCAATGGGATGATATTTGTAAAAGAGGTGTTCACGTCTTTAAAAAAGAACCCAGCTTTTAGCTTTTTTAGTATGATTGGGCATTAGGTGAAATGGAATGTCCACACCCTAGGGCAAGGCTCCTTGGAACTTGTTTTCATCTGCAGTCTTTTTTTTGTAAGAAGATAATGAGGGATGAGTTTGTATCTGGACACAGTTGAATAAAAAAAAAAACAAAAACCTTAAGTTGGTCACTGACAGGCCATAGAGCAAAGGGATCCAGCTTCAAATCTTTGACTGGGCTTTGGGAGAGCACAGTTGAGTTGAGTTATATTATAGAGCTAAATAAGACATGGAAAGAAGGTTGCAGGTTGTCTGGGCATGGTTTTCATCTAGTAACCACACCCCAAACTTTGTGTGCTAGGATATCAGGTTAAGAGTGATGTCAGCTCACAGACATTTGAGAAGAAAGTGCAGGATGCACCAGAAGTCCTTCCAGAGGTTCTTAGATCAGTGAGGCCTTTTCACCTCTAACATCAATTTTTCTGTTGTTAAAAATTTGTTTTGGTGCCCCCCGGCTCAGTTGAATAAGCACTTCTCTGGCAAGCGCAAGGATCTGAGTTCAATCCCTGGGTCTCAAAAAAAAAAAGAAAAGAAAAGAAAGAAAGAAAAAAAATGGCTGTGTTGAATTTAGAAATTTCATCCTTCAGTACAGTAGGATTTATTGCAAATTCATGATGAGTGTCCAGATAAATTATGTATAAACTTTATCTCAGCATTAGATAGTTTACAAGGTATCAAAACCCTAAAAGTTTCTATGACTTGGATCATGTTACCTATGTACTTGCCCCCATTTTTACGCTAGTCTAGCCTTTGATGTCCTATATAGTTTTAGGTTTTCTGTAGGTAGAGATCAACTCTTTCTCATCCATGGCCTGCCTCCTTTATACATTCTTGTTTCTAGGACAAAGAACTAGAGTTTGTAATAGTGGAATTATAGATATGAATTTATCAGTCAATTCACAGCCATATTTCTCAGGTGAGTGACAGCTCTCTTGGGGACATTCGTTTCTGGCCACCTATATCTAATCATCCCTAGGGAAGATGACATTGTCATTGTAAGCATGATATCCCTCTCAGTGCTTG
>NW_004525153.1:94470-94951 GCF_000260255.1 Octodon degus
AGGATGAATTCAGGGCCCTCAACTCTGTGGGCTGACATGCAGGTTTTTTTTTCTGTTTTTCTCCTCTATTGCAAACGAAATACAATACCCACATGTATAAAGCATAAACTACTTTTCTTCATGGAATCCATCCAGAATTCCCCCGTGATAAGGTCACACTTGTTCTCCTGTCCTAAGTTAATCATTATGTAATGTACATACTGTGCTTGGGGTTTTATGAATCGTAATAGTGTAAATTGGAAGTAATTTCACCTCAAAATTCTTATCATTACTCTATATGTAATAAATATTAATATAAAATGATACATGAGAAGATTATGTCTCCTGCGTAGGTGTCCCCAAAGGCTCATGCAGTCATATGTGGGGATAAGGAGTGTGCATGCTGGCTGTCCTAGGTACCCTGGATGAGATGGAAGGGATAGAGAGAGCTGTGGCTGTCCTTTGTTGCTTTGCTACCTTGTGCTTCCATGAATTCCTTCTC
>NW_004525154.1:0-2366 GCF_000260255.1 Octodon degus
CAGGTCTCTTCCCCTGGGGCGTTGCATTACTGAGTCATTTGGGCTCTTTCAAGGTGGTTGATACCTATTTAGAATATCAATGCCTGATGCCCATCCCTAGGGAAGTATGTAGCTGTATTTGTGTTTTCTTTTGTTTTGGTCTTGGGGTATGGCACTTATGGGAGTGTCTGTCTCAAAAGTCACCTTTTAAAAAAAAAAAAAAAGTCACCTTGTCTTGTATCTTGTCTCCTTGAGGGCCTGCCTCTGACTGGCTATAATATTTTATCTAACTTGGCTGCCTGTAACAATATCATTCAAATACTGACTTTACTATGTAGCTCAAGATGGCCTCAAACTCACAGTGATCTGTTGTCAGCTTCCAGAGTGCCAGGACTACAGTGGGGTGCAATGAATGCCTGCTGATCTGTAATTGCAGAAATAAAAACCAAATATTTCCATTATTATTGCAGGCAGCCGAGTTAGATAGAAATATTATAGGCAGTCAGACAGGGCCAGGCCCTCCAAGGAGACAGCACAAAAGAGACAATGCCTTGCAACTGTGGGAGGGGCGGATGCTCCTGCTGTGAACCAGCCCTAAAGTCCAAACAAATGGTAAAATAGGAGGACCTGGGATTGATATTCTAACTAGGTATCCATCACCTGGAAAGACCCAAGTAAATCACTAGCCCAACCCCCAACAGAAAGAGACCTTGTCCTACCTTCCAACCCCAACAGAAAAAGACCCTGTCCCATATTCATGTCCACTTACTACGCGACTCGCTTTCCCATTCGATACTGGATTTAATCACTTTTACCTGAGCAATGGTGCTTGTTAGCCTATTGGTTGGCCATAGTTTTGTCCCACCTCCTGCCTGCCTAAGCGAGTTCCCGTTCTCTCTAACTTAGCCCCACATGGTTTTACACTATAAAAGTCCCTAGAAGAGACAGCTTCCCGGGGAACTACCCTCTCGGGCCCCCCCTCCTGTCCCTCTCTTGGACAGAGCTTTCTTTCTCTCAATAAATATATTCTGCTCATAACCTCCGTTTGTTCCTAAAATTCATTCTTTGGTTTTAGAGAACACGAACTCCTGCGGGTCAGGTCGGGAGATCGTTTTTCCCTATATCATTTGGAGGTTCCCTATATGATTTGGAGGTCACCCACCAGAGATCAGTTTTTCTCCCTGTATCATTATCAAAAGAGAAATTTCTTTGCAAAAGCCTGGGAAGTTGGGGAAGGAGAATCCTCTAAATTCTAACTGAAGCCCACATTGGGTAATTTAGAACAGTAAATACAGTGTGTTTGGCGCTGTTAGCTCTGTCACAGAAAACCCCTACATTCCACGCTCCCTAAGAAAGAAAATGAAACCTCCTTCTGTCTTCTTTACCTGTGTTCTCATTAAGTCTGGAGCCCATGCTAATGTGGTCAGGAGTTGTAGTGTAGAGCACGGTTCCCATGGGAGTTTATAGAATTAGAGGCAGGTGTTGGTAATCCCAGAAAAAAGAAGGATGGGGCAGAAGGAAGTACGCCCGGCCAGGCTACTGTTACAGGTCTCTCCAAATAGAACCAGATCAGCTAGATTGGAATTTTAAAAAGCCGTTTATTACTGATCTCAATTCCCCTGGTCAGTTCTCACGCAGGAAAAGGCGGCTAGCCCAGGAAGCAGAGAGGCTTTTAGAACATAGAACCACATTCAGTTTGATACACAAATTCACTGTCAACACAAAATAATGCTTTTAGGGTCAGCACCACTACTCAAACTACATTTCCTGGGGCTTGAAGTTTCTGGTTATTTGGCACCTGAGTACCTGCATGCAGCCTTACATAGCCCGAGGTTACAAGTTGAAACCCATTTTGTTTCTTTTGGAAGTCATCTCTGTAAGCTAACTTTGTTTACAGGAATTAGTGAGGAAGGAATTTTATCTTAGCAAACAGCAAGGAACAGCCACTAGTTACTAAACAACTTATAACAGTGGGGAGTATACATTTTTTATACAACAGAAAACACAAGATTTACACTTACAGCCTAATATGTGAGTTGACCCATTACAGCTACGTAGATAAAGGGAGGATGGCTCAAGAAACGAAAACAAAGACATAAAGAGAGCACGCACACACACATGGGGGGGGGGGACACAAAGACACACAGATAAACAAAATAGACACAGAGAAACAGAGAGTGAGACATATATAATGAGAGACAGACTGAGACAGAGAGAGAGGCAGACAGAGAACTACAGATTAATGTTTCAGGCCCTGGTATCCTGGGCAAGAAACACAGGTCAGAAGGAGCTGTGGTCACCTGTTCTGAACTCTTTCCTCCCTGCTATGACTCCTGCTTTGGAGCCAGCCAATTATAGACTGAAACCTCTACAAACTCTGAGTGAAA
>NW_004525154.1:3122-5808 GCF_000260255.1 Octodon degus
CAAAGGAAAATTACCCAATCTGTCCCACAGTGTAAAAGGCAAATATCAGCAAGATATGCAACTGCTTTTGATACAGGGAGAAAAACTGGTCTCGGGTGGGTGAACTCCAAACCATACAGGGAACCTCCAAATGACATAGAGAAAAAATGATCTCTGGACCCACCTGCATGAGTTCGTGTTCTCTAAAACCGAAGAATGAATTTTTAGGAACAAACGGAGGTTATGAGCAGAATATATTGAGAGAAAGAAAATTCCTGTCTGGGAGAGGGACAGGAGGGGGGTCCCAAGCGGGTAGTTCCCCCCTGCAAGTTGTCTCTTGCAGGGACTTTTATAGAGGAAAACCATGTGGTGAGGCGAGTCTAAGGTGGTGGAGAAGACATGGGAACTTGTTTTAGTTGGGCATGAGGTGGGACCAAACTATGGTCAACCAATGAGATTATAAGCACCATTGCTCAAGTAAAATTGATTAAATCCAGTATCAAATGGGAAAGCTAGTCATGTAGCAAGCGGGCACAAATACGGAACAGAGTCTCTTCCTGTTGGGGGTTGGGCTAGTGACTCATTTGGGCTCTTTCAAGTTGATTGATACTATTTAGGATATCAATCCCTGATGCCCATCCCTAGGGATGTAGCTGTGCTTCCTCTTTTTTGTCTTAGTCTTCAGGTGTGGCCCATATGGGAGTTTCTGTCTCTTCCAAGTTGCAAAGTCACCTTGTCTTCCATCTTGTCTCCTTGAGGGCCTGGCCCTGTCTGACTACCTATAATATTTCTGTCTAACTCGGCTGTCTGCAACATTTTCACCTACAACTAGTTCCCTGCTTTCTCTTTGAGGCTTTAATGGAAACCACAGAAAACTGGGTCTTTGGTAGACTCCTGTCATCCCAGCAGGGGACTGACTGAAGCATGGGGCCAAGGTGAGTTCTGGGTAAGGCAAGGCTACACAGTGAGCTCCAGGCCAGCCTGAACTGCCGACTGAGACCCTGACTGTCCTGTCCTCGGCTCTCAAATCCCACACAGGAAGAGGACACCTACACCTAGGCCCACAGCTGGGGTGGGAGCAGGAAGATGTTCCATGTGGCCTCTGGGAAGGACAAGAGCAGGGAACAGTCAAGGCTCCTGTTGCTGTCCCTGTCCCATATCTCTGCAGATGGATAGTGTCCCGGATCTCTGTCCCTGTCCTGTATCTCTGCTGCACACCTATAATCAGAGCTCTCGGGAGGCTGAGGGAAAAGCAACGCTGAGTGTTGGAGGCCAATCTGGGCTACCTCAAGGAGTTGAAGTGCAAACTACCCTGTCTCAAGAGAAAATCTTTTTCGTATTGAAGATATTGTTCATTTTCCATACTTTTTTTTACAGTACCAGTAATTGATTTGTGATGTGTAAGAAAAATGATTAGTTTTACTATAACTTTTACATAGTATAGGGGCTGGGGAGATGGCTCAGTAGAATAAGCACTTGCCTGGCAAGTGCAAAGGCCTGAGTTCAATCCTCAGTTCTGCAAAAAAAAAAAAAAAAAAAAATTACATAGTGTAATATTTGATTCTGTGTTTTCACTATATCTGTCTTCATTTTTAAAATGCTACAATTTACACCTAGGCGGGATGGTTCATGTTATGGGTCACTCAGGATAGGAACCAGAGCAACCAGATTGGAATTTGGAAAGCCGTTTATTACTGAGTTCAGGGCCCCCGGTCTGCTCTCACACAGAAAAGGACCGAAAGGCAGCAACCCAGGAAGAAGAAAGGGGTTTTAAAACGTCAACCACATTGAGTTTGACAAGCAAATTCACTGTCTGACACAAAATAATGCTTTTACAGTGATTGAGACCACTACTCAAACTACATTTTCAGGGCTTTTGTTTCAGTTTCTGGTTAATTTGCACCTGAGTACCTGCAGGCAGCCTTGCATAGCCCGAAGTTACAAGAAGTTAAAACCCATTTAGTTTCCTTTAAGTCATCTCTGTAAGCTAACTTTGCTGACAGGAATTGGTGAGGGTTACAGGAATTTTATCTAGCAAACAGCAAAAAACAGCCACTAGTTACTAAACAACTTAGAACAGTGGTAAGTATACATTTTTACACAATGGAAAACACAAGATTTACATTTATAATCTAAAATGTGAGTTGATCCATTACAGTTCACACCTCCACACAACAGGACGTGGTAGGAGTGTTGCCTTGAGTTTGGGCCCACACTGACTGTATGGTGAGATCCTCTCTCCAAAAAGGAAACACAACATAAATAATGCAAAACGGAGCAAAAGTCTTTAATTCATGTTCCCTGTAGTCACACATCTAGCCTCTAGCCTGAATTGAAATAAATGCATAGTGTCATTTCTTCTTCTATTTTTTTTTTCCTCTTTTTTGTTCTTTTCTGACAGGGTTGCACTGTGTAGTTCAGCTGCACTAGAAATGACTGTGTAGCCAGGCTGGCCTCAACCTCAGAGAGCTCTTCATGACTCGAACTTCCAAATACTAAAACTACCAGCGTTGGCTACCAGGCCCAGCAGGTTCAAAATATTTGTGTTAAAGTCTTAATTTGTTGCTCAGCTTGCACTCAAAATTATGATGTTTTTGCCTCAGTTCCCTGAGTGGCTGGCATTGAAGGTTCAGGCTATACTGCCCAGACATAAATGCACAAGTTAGTACACAGAAAACCCAGAATAGTCCTCTGTGGTGACTATATT
>NW_004525154.1:5908-9101 GCF_000260255.1 Octodon degus
AAAGATTTATACTGTTTTTTTTTTTAAACATTTATTTATTATTTGTGTGTGTGTGTATGTGTGTGTGTGTGGCCAGCTCAGCCCACCAGGGGGCAGGGCCGGCTGGCATGTGGTGCTGGGGGATCGAACCGCAGTCTCTGTGCTTTGCCAAGCTTGTTCCAAGTAGGTGCTTTAGACCACTGAGCCATCTCAACAGCCCCTATACTACTAATTTCTATCAATGTTTTTCAGTGTCAGTTTATGTTTAAAATGTTTACTTTGACTAACTCTAGGTGCCAATATGTGCAATCTGAGGAAATATATTGAGGACAGCAAGGTGCATTATAACTATCCCCCAGCTGATTATTTTTCAACTTGTTCTTTTCTTTTCTTTTTTCTGGAACTGGGGATTGAACTCAGGCCCTTGTGCTTGCCAAGCAAACGCTTATTCTACTGAGCTATCTCCCCGGCCCCTGTTCTTTTCTTTTTTTTATTTCAGGGAAGGTCTACAGGGTGTTCAGAGTCTCACTACTAGATCAGACTTGTAGTGATCTGCCTGTTTTACAGCCTCCCAAGAGCTGGGATTACAGGCATAGGCCACCAAGCCCAGTTGTCATTTCAACACACCCCGGGAGCTGGGCTGGCATGGCAGGCCTATGGAGGATTGAACCCCCAGGCCCTGCGCCTATTTGCAGGCACTTAAATCTGCTGAGCTATTTGGCTCAACTTGTTCTTTGAAATGTGAAGCATCTCTAATGTCTTATGAATTATTATACTCCATTTAAAATAAATTTAAAATAAAAAGTAAAATGGGCAAGGAAAACAATTCAGGTTTGTTGAAAGGAAGAATTAAGGGTACATTGTTTCATCAATCTTGCCTAACTTTATCTGGTAACCTGTGCAACAAATATGATTATAAATATATATAATATAAAAAGAATTATTAATTTTCAAAATTTTGTATTGGTGGGACCTTCCATAACCACTGGATTCTACCCCAACAGGCCTCCAGACCCAACCTGTGAGTGGGACCTTCCATGCCTGCCAGATTCTACCTCAGCACCCCCAGGCCTGTCTTGTGAGTGAGCTCTTCCCTGCCTACTGGTTTCTACCTCATTCCCCCCCAGGCCCAGCGTGTGAGTGGGACCTTCCACACACTCACCAGAACCTCCTCCATCAGGCAGGTCAGGTGTTGAACCCTGCAGCAGAACTGCCTGCAGAGAGGCAAGGGGCCACATACACCCAACTAATCCAGGAGCAGAACATCTTACCAGAAGGGCACAGACAGTTCACTTCCATGAGCTGCAGCAGGAAAAAGTGGAGCACAGAAGCCAGACCCAAGCCAGCTTACCTGGATGAATTCAAACTTTGTAGATCCACACCCAGTAAACTGAGACACTTTGCAGGACCCAGATCTATGAGAGCATCCTCTCTCTTTCTTTTTTTTTTTTTTTTTAATTTTTATTTATTTGAGAGAGAGACAGAGACAGAGAGAGAGACAGAGAGAGAGTGTGTGTGGTGTGTGTGGCCCGCTCAGCCCACCAGGGGGTGGGGCTGGCATGTGGTGCTGGGGGATCGAACCGCGGTCCCTGATGCTTTGCTAAGCTTGTTCTAAGTAGGTGCTTTAGACCACTGAACCATCTCTCCAGCCCCTCTCTTTCTCTCTTGATTGAGAAAGGAGGCAACAGGTAACCAGGGTGAACTACTCTGCCTGGAACACCACAGGTACAAAAGAGGAGGTGATTAGATAGAACTTAGGAGAACTAATTTATGTACAAACTCAAAATCTAATACCTGATTAGCTATACAATCATGTTTGTTCTTAGGGTCTAAAAGGCAAACAAATTAGCTACAAAAGTTTGTCAACTACTAAGTCTCACTACCCACTATTAGTGTTGCTAGTTATAGCTCTGTAAATACAAAACTATAACTGCCTTAATCACATATTCTCTCTTTGGTAACAATATCGGTACATGCTAAGGTAGTAATTGCACCAAAGCTCTACACCAAAGGTCAGAAGACAGTGCTGTGCAAAATGAAAAAGAGAATTGGCAAAATGTATTCTGAGGCTCCTAGCGCACCCAGAACAAAGGCGAGAGATATCAGCATTGAAGAAATAGTAAATAACACATCTGAAATAATAGCATATAAAGTAAAGAAAAAACTACAGAAATGTATAAAGGAAATCAGATTAGAAAGACTCTCTGAAGTAAAACAAGAAATGATAACAGGCTATAAAGTCAGTACTCAAAACTCAATAGCATTCCTCTGTACATATAACAAACACACTGAGAGAGAAATAAGAGAAATAATACCTTTTACAATAGCACCATGGAAAATGAAATACTTAGGAATTAATCTAACTAAAGAAGTAAAATATCTATTAAATGAAAATCACAGTACTCTGAAAAAAGAGATAATAGAGAATTTCAGAAAATGGAAAGATATTTCCTGCTCCTGGATAGGAAGAATCAACATTGTGAAGATGGCCATTCTCCCAAAATTGTTATACAGATTGAATGCAATCCCTATCAAAATACACCAACATACATCACAGACATAGAGAAATCATTCATGAAATTTATTTTCAACCAGAAAACAACTAGAATATTAAAGGCAATCTGGTCAACAAAGGCAAGGCAAGAAGCATTACAATTCCTGACTTGAAATTATACTACAAAGTTACACTGATAAAATCAGCATGATATTGGCAAAAAACAAAACAAAACAAAACAAAACAAAACAGAGGATCAATGGAGTACATTAGAAGATGCACAAGTAACTACAAACACACATTTATCCTTGACAAAGGGGCCAACCATACTTACTGGAATAAAGATACTTTTTTCAGCAAAATGATGCTGGAAAAACTGGCTCTCTACATGCCAAAAACTAAAACTTAACCCAGGTCTATTACCATGCACTAAATTACAGTCAAAATGCATTAAATATCTAAACATTAAAACAGAAAAACAAGATCTTCTGGAAAATAAAGTAGGTGGAAATCTTGACGACATAGGGGTAAGCAAACAGTTTATGAACAAAAATCAAACTGCACTGGAATTCTTGAAAGAATTTACAACTGGGACCTCCTTTTATTGAAAAGTTTTTGCACATCAAAAGAAATTGCCAACAGAGTGAAAAGACAACCCACAAATTTGGAAAATATCTTCATTAATAAGCATTCAGACATAGGTCTTCTACCTAGAATTTA
>NW_004525154.1:10941-12451 GCF_000260255.1 Octodon degus
TTTATTGTATGTGTGTGTGGCCAGCTCAGCCCACCAGGGGGCGGGGCTGGCTGGCATGTGGTGCTGGGGATCGAACCCAGGTCCCTGTGCTTTGCCAAGCTTGTTTCAAGTAGGTGCTTTAGACCACTGAGCCATCTCTCCAGCCCTTTAACTTGGTCTTAACCATCCAGCAGAAAAGTATAACCACAAGGTTTAAAAGTAATACCATATTGATTTATTAAGCTGTGAAAGGCTCAAGTCAACAACTTCTAATAGTTGCCAGTTCTTCTGATAACCCACTACTATCTTGGACTATTGGCCTATATTGGATTATTTTGCTGAATTCAAGCACCTACAATATTTGAACTGGCATCAAGTATAAAAAGGTCTTTTTTAAAATTTTTTAAATTTTTTTATTTTTTGGCAGAACTGGGGATTGAATTCAGATCCTTGCTTTTGCCAGTCAAGCGCTTATCCTACTGAGCCATCTCCCCAGCCAAAAAGGTCTTTTAAAGGCTTCTCCAAATACAGTTTCTCTAACTGCATTGGAACACCCATCTCTGAAAAAACAAATAAGGGAATATATTAGAAGCCAAGAAGCAGGAAATCAATCAAATATATGAAGGTGGTACTTGGCCCAGTGCCTAAAGCAAACAAGCTACCTCACTCCTGAGATGAATATTTTATCTGGTTAATGTTTGCTATCAGTTGCTAGGCAATCTAGTATCATGTGTTACTAGCTTCACAAAAGTATTAATAGAGGGCTGGTAAGATGGCTCAGTGGTCTAAAGCACCTACTTAGAACAAGCTCAGCAAAGCACAGAGACCGTGGTTCAATCCCCCAGCACCACATGCCAGCCAGCCCCACCCCCTGGTGGGCTGAGCTGGTCACACACACACATACACACACACACACACAAAAGTGTAAATAGAGAATAGTTGGGGGGGTGAAAAAATGGGGAAGGAAATATATATATGAGTTAGGATATATATACAGTTACTTTCTCTTAGTTCACTAAAAATAAAGATTTGTACTAACTGAGACAAGATATCAGTTCTGCATTTTGTCCTCTGAATACTATGATGACAACAATATGCAATGTATTAATTATTATAAATGTTGTACTAATCTGTATTGAAACTGTTTCATAACTATTCTAATTTTTCTTATTTTTTAAAAATATTTATTTATATTTTATTTATTTGTGTGTGTGTGTGTGTGGCCAGCTCAGCCTACCAGGGGGCGGGGTTGGCTGGCATGGGGTGCTGGGGGATTGAACCGCAGTCCCTGTGCTTTGCTAAGCTTGTTCTAAGTAGGTGCTTTAGACCACTGAGCCATCTCACCAGCCCCCCCTCTATTTTTTCTTATTTTTTTTACAATTTTTTTGTAACAGTTTAGTAGTTTCCTTGCTATACTTATTTTTTTTCCCATAATTCTATTGAGAAAAAAATAGCAATGAGACAGTTTCAAACCAAATTGGTAGGACAGTTTCAATAATTAACACATTGCATACATTCTTCCTAGTGGTTA
>NW_004525154.1:13856-14940 GCF_000260255.1 Octodon degus
CTGAGCTGGCCACACACACACACAATAAATAAATGTAATAAATAAAAATAAATAAATATTTAAAAAAAAATAAAGAAAGAAAAATAAATTGTATAAAGAACTGAAAAAAACCAGTCCCCAAAATTTCAAAACACAGTCCAAAAAAGGATATCTGAGATGGATACACACTTCTCAGAGCAAGAAATACAAGTGGCAAATCAATATATGATAGAATGTTCCACAGCACTGGCCATTTGAAAAATACAAATAAAAACATTGAGGTATCATCTCTCTACAGAAAGATTGGCTATCATAAAAAAATCAATTAATAACAAATGCTAGAGAGGCTGTAGGGAAAAGGGAACATTTCTCCACTGCTGGTGGGAATGTAGACTGGTATAACCAATATGGAAATCTGTGTGGAAACGCTTCAAAAACTACAACATCTCATTCAATTCAGCGATTCCCCTCTGGATATTTTCCCAAAAGACCTGTAAACATCATACCATAGTGATATATGTGCATCCATGTTTATTTTATTTATTTATTTTATTTGTGTGTGTGTGTGGGGCCAGCTCAGCCCACCAGGGGGCAGGGTTGGCCAGCATGTGATGTTGGGGGATTGAACCGCGGTCCCTGTGCTTTGCTAAGCTTGTTCGAAGTAGGTGCTCCAGACCACCGAGCCATCTCACCAGCCCCATGCACCCATGTTTACAGCAGCACAATTTGTCATAGCCAAATCTTGGAAACAACCAAAATGTCTATCACTTGGAATGGATAAGAAAGATTTGTTATTTTTATATAATGAGAAATAGAGAAAAACAAACTCAAAGCCTTATAGGTAAGTGGATGCAAGTAGAGGCTCTATTCACAAATGAATCATACCCACGTGTGTAAATATCATGTGGTCTCCCTAGTGTAAGAAACTAAAAGAAGAAATAAAACCTGAAAGGGATAAGTGATATAGTAAAATTGAAAGGAACTGAGTTTAAGAATTAAACAATAAAGAGGAGAGAGGGGCTGGAGAGATGGCTCAGTGGTCTAAAGCACCTACTTCGAACAAGCTTGGCAAAGCACAGGGACCGCGGTTCAATCCCCCAGCACC
>NW_004525154.1:16393-19725 GCF_000260255.1 Octodon degus
CCTGCACCGCGTTCTGGCTTTGGGACAACGTGGTGAGTTGGGAGCACTGAGCACGCAGACTCAGCTCCCGTCAGGTCTGCATGGCTGGTCAGGAGCTCCCTCGCAGGCAGAGTTCAGGACACCAGGGCAGGATCTGAGTGCTGGTAGGACTGCTTCATTTCCTTCCTGAGTTTAGGCTCACAGGAAACTGCCTGTCCAGCACTGTGACTAGGAGGATAGGAAGGAGGCAGGACAATTGCCCTGACTTCCAGGAGAGTTTGATGTAAACACAGACATGGCCCAAAATTAAAAGCATACAGAGAACGAGGGAGAGACAGCAAAGCCTTTGAGATCAGAAGAACTCTAATAAATAAATAAATAAATAAATATTAACTCATGAAAATATGCTGAGGATATGCAGCAATGCAGAGTTCATAAATTCAATCCGGGACAACAAGCAAATAAAGAAGTGGACCTCTGCGATGCTTTACAGAAATAGCAATGTCATCCCCACAAAAAAGACAAAATTATGTAAGAAGTTGTGAATGGGGACCTTTGTCACTTAGCACAGCAGAGCGTATGGCCAATCATGGTGGGAGAGAAGAGCCACTGGCGGGGTGTGGATCCTCAAAACTATCTTCAAAGCTAGGCATGTTGGCTCACTCATGTAGCACCAGCTTCAAGATGCTGGGGCAGGAGGATCTAAGTGAGTTCAAGGCCAACGTGGGCAGCATAGTGAGTTCAGGGCCAGGGGGCTGTACAGACCAATACCTTTTCTAAATAAGGGAAAAGAAAGTAAAATACTATGGTAAAGGGAATCAAGTATCACACTGTAAAGGGGCTCTGGGTGTTTCTTCTGGGACCTTGTAAATGACAAGGTACAAATTATTATTCTGTTATTAAGATACTAGGCCTAAGGACTGCCAGATTTTTCTCTGAATGAAGCCAAGAAACCAAATGGAAGATACTAGAAAACAAAAATGTCAAGTCTTTTTTACTGAAGGCTAGTGACTGAAGTCAAGATGTGCTGAGCTACATCCTGAGTGCTCACTTAAAATTTTGAAACTTCATAAACAAGGGTAGTAATGAATTATTCGGATGAGTTTCAAATTTATGCATCACAGCTGATTGAGAGGCTCATATATGGAATTCCATAACTTAGAAGGCTAGGGAGGAGCATCCATGTGATTTTGAGGCCAGCCTGGCCAATATAGTGAGTTCAAAACCATCTGGAACTACTTAGCCAGACCATGTCTCAACTAATTAAAGTCCTTATCATGTTGTCTCAACCTCTGAGTTGCTCACATTATAGGACAGTGGGGACATTAAACACCATAGTGACGCTTAAAACCTAAAACTCATCATGAGGGCAAGGAGGGACCCTCAGTCTTTGCTGCCACAAGAGGTAAAGGGTGTTCCCATGGGATCAGCACAGCATCTTGCCTTGCCAATGTGAAATCTCACATGGAGCAGCTGCATGCTGTGTGCAGACCCAATGTGAAGACCACAGGTTCCTACATTTCCACGTCTCCTTGAAGAGCTGTCACCACAGGAAACAGCAATGGAGTTAAAAGCAGTTCAAGAATTGATATAAACCAGAGCTAAGAGAGGGCTAGAAGACTTCTGTTTTTATTTGCTCTCTGTATTGCACTAGTAAGAGTCCAGCATCAAGCCCTCATGCTAAGCTGCACTTCCATTCCTTGAGGGTTTTGTGTATATAGTGCTGCCACTCACATGCCAGGTGAGTGTCCATGCCTTCCACAGTGTGTAACTTTGTGCACAGTCTAAGACAAAACTCGGAGTCACCCAGATCCACCTGGGAGCAGTGCCAAGGATTCTGTAGTCAGGGTAGTACCAAGAGCCCCAGGGATTCCGCATTTCTGAATGAAAAGGATACACTATTGCATAGAATGTTTTCAGCTTTTCGTGCAGACTCCTGAGTTACTATTCAGAAAACATCAAATTTTATGTATTGTATATTTAAGTCATTGAAAAGCCAAGGGGCTGGTGAGATGGCTCAGTGGTCTAAAGCACCTATTTGAACAAGCTTGGCAAAGCAAAGGGACCACGGTTCAATCCCCCAGCACCACATGCCAGCCAGCCACGCCCTCTGGTGGGCTGAGCTGGCCACACACACACACACACACACACACACACACACACACACACAAAAAAAAAAAAAAAAAAAAAAAAAAAAGCCAAGGGCCAGGAGACCTGTCATACATGGGGCTGTGATACAGCAATACAAGTGGGTGAGATGGGATGATCATAAATCTAAGCTAAGCCTGTGAAACTTGGTGACTAGTGAAATCTTTCATGAAAAAACTACACAAGGATGTAATTTGTATTCACCTAAACCAACATGGTGGCTTAGTGAAAACCTCCTCAATGTTAAAAAAAATAAAATAAAACAAAATCGCAGGACTTTATATTGTCAGCATTCAGGGAGTTTGAGGTTATAGGATACTATCAGATAGATAGGCAGACAGACAGACAGACAGACAGACAGACAGACAGACAGATGTTAGACAGATAATAGGCAGACAGATAGATACATTAATGTTCACTTTAACATCTGGCTAAAGAATCTACACTTTGAGTACAAAGAAATTCAGGAGGAGTACTGGACCTAAGAGAGATACAGGCTTTTTGATGGGATCTGTATTTTGCAGTCCTGGAAATCCAGCAATGAGCCTTTGCACTAACATGCAACCTTGTTTTTTGTTAGTTTTGTTTTCATACAACCAATATGGTGTCACTTGAGCACCACTAATTGTGGGACTCCCAGCCACACACTGTCACTGAGCATTGAAACAGGTTCTTCACAACAGCCAAAGAAAAAAATCATAAGCCTACTAGATCCAACCACCACCAGAGTCAAAGGTTTTCATATAGGGTTAATGCTAATGTCCCAGGGAACAAGTATTTATCATTGCTATTAGAATATTCTAGGCCTCGCATGTGGCCCTTATGACAGAAGATAGTGAAACCAAAGCTTTGTCATCATAGCTGCACATGTGGCCTCATTTTGCCTGGAAGTTTCCCAAGTGTTTCTTAGACCTTGCGTTCCCCAGCGGCCTCCCACAGCACAACTCATGCAATTTTCTTTTCTTTTTTTTTTTTTTTTTTGAACGTACAGATACTTTATTGCTCACCTTTCACACAAAGCACACCTCCAGCCATTTTCGGTCACATCTTGACAATGTTTGTGTATACAAAAACCCAGCAAGAAGCATCATGTCACGGACATTTCGGTAAAGGAGAATGTAAAACATCAGCTCAGCCAGGCTTTTGTTTTCTGCAGCAATAATGAAGGGCCTCCTGCACTAGGCAAAACTCTATCTTACTTTGTA
>NW_004525154.1:20720-23691 GCF_000260255.1 Octodon degus
TTCAAAAAATGTGCATGTTCTGACTGTGGAATTAGTCTACTGGTCAATTAAAGGCAATTTTAATTACCTTTTAATTTTTTCATATAAAGTAGAGATGTTGTATGTACTTTTCAAATAAACTGCATCTTGTAACTCCATAAAAAATAAAATGATGGAAGACCTCCAGACGCTTATGCCAAGCAGCAGTCTGTCTGCCACCTGTGGTCATACATAAATCAAACTGAGGCTGGAATCAGGATTCTGAAACGAAGTTTCTATTACTTGAGCTCTAGCAAAATGTAAGGTTCTGTAGCCTCAACTAGTATAATGTCTTCCCTGTCCAAATCCAGAATGATTATACTGATAGCCTCCATGCTGGAAATGCTGTTCAAACTGACCTCCCTGGTGGTAAGTCTGGCCTCCCCTTCCACTCCACCCTCCTCCCTGGCCTCCACGACCACCCCGACCTCCACGGCCACCTCTCCCACCACGACCACCGCCCCGATCACCATGATGCCCACCATCTTGGTATCTATTGTCCTGCTGGTATCCACCACCCTGGTATCCACTTCCTGTGTATGAAGATGTTTGGAAGCCACCATAACCACCGCCTTGATAGCCACCACTGTGGCCACCATGATAGCCACCTGGCTGGAAACCTGCATCACGATAACCGCCCTCTTGGTGGCCACCTCCTCCTCCACTCCCTCCATCTGTCCAGCCTCCTTGATGCTTACTTCCTCTTCCTCCCCCTCGGCCACCATGATCGTAGCCACCACGTCCGCCTCTCCCTCCTCCTTGTTCATGACCTCCTCGTCCTCCATATGAGGAATGTTCATAGCCACCTCTCCCTCCTCCTCAGCCTCCTGCTTGCTGCTGGGGCCCATCTTGCCTTTTCTGCCATGGCGGCATCTCTGGGGGTGGAGGTTCGATTTCATTAGGTCTACCGCCTCTGTCGGGCACCCTGCCCATCAACACCTTATTGATGGCACAGGCCGTCTTCTCTCTTATAGAACCGCTGCTTGTCCTCAAGATCTTTGATAAGTCTTGTCTTGCAGCCAAGAGATGAGCAACGGAAACAGTGCTTTTGGGAGATAAGACTGAGAGCCTCGGCTGGTAGGCCTTGGCTAACTTTTTCTGTCTGACTCTTAGCTCTGTCAGAGCCGAAGGACTGTACGGTGACATCCAAACGTTTTTTTTTTAATTTTTTTTATTTTAACATTTAGTGTGTGTGTGTGTGTGTGTGTGTGTGTGTGTGTGTGGCCAGCTCAGCCCACCAGGGGGCGCGGCTGGCTGGCATGTGGTGCTGGAGGATTGAACCGCGGTCCCTGTGCTTTGCCAAGCTTGTTCCAAGTAGGTGCTTTAGACCACTGAGCCATCTCTCCAGCCCCCATCCAAACGTTTTATTAGCAGCTTTCTCCGGACTTCATATTCATTGGCTATGGCTTGGTTAACTGCTTCTATCTTTTCCCAGTGGGCCGGTCCCATTGACTTCTTCAGTAAAGGCTTTCCCACATGATTGGGTGGTACTTTCGCTAATGTTTCCTTTAATTTTTTTTCAATCCCGCTGAAGAATTGGAACATAGTTATATTGGCTGGAAGTTTGGACATTCCTAGAGCAATACATATGCCTTTCAACTCTTGAAAGACCTCACTACCGCCTCCTTCTTGAGCTTTTTTTGGAGGAGCATTCACACAAGAGCATTCTGGCAGCTTCTAGTTCTGAGATGAGGTATGTGAGCAAGAGGAGGCAGTTCTTCTGCACGAGCAGGCGCTTGGTCACATCCCCAGATGTCAGTGAGAGATACGGACAGTTCATCTCCCCTAGCAGCCCACTCACCTCAAGCTGGAATTCTTCAGCTTAATTTGGACTGTTAGTTGCTTGCACATTTTCTTCTAGCTTACAGAGCACTCTTAATTCTGATACCAGCCAAGCACAGAGTTTGGTAAACTCCGGGGAACTGGCTCCAGCAGAGACCGCCTGAGACAGGGCACCATCCTCCAACAATGGACCCTTATAACCTAGATCTTCCAACGACTCCAAGATGTCAGGCTCCATGAGGTCACACTCCATGCTACTGTGGTATTCAAATTTCCGAGTCGTCAGACTCCCCTCTTCGCCGGCTAAGCGTACACCCTCATGCAATTTTCAATGGAAACCTATTTTGGATTTGGTCGCTGAAATGGAGTGGAGGTTGGCAAACAGATTTATCCAAGAGACAGGAACAGAAAATAGAAGGAAAATGTTGACCATAAAGTCCCATGCCCTGGACAGCTTTCTGGAATATTAGGACTGAGGCTCAGAAGAAGAAGACCAGCATAGACACTGAGATGAACTATGTCTGGGAAGAAAACCTCTGTGTCTGCAGCTCCCTGGGAACGCGGTAGGATGTGTCCCAGAGGGAAGGGCAGGAAGGGGGAGAAGACCTAGGAAACAAGGTAATACGGGACAAGAGGAAACTAAAGGCTGGAGGGCATGAACAGTGTGATATATCTCTAAACAGTGTTGGAAATCCTGAGGCCAAAACCCATTGTAAGAACACTGAGGCCCTTTGTTCCTCACTGTGTATTTTTGAGGTTTGTTTGCAAAGCAGTTAAAATGACAACGGAGCAAAAAGGTAGTTCACATGCAAATGTCTGTATTTATCCATATATGCCCCTAGGGACAGACACCAGGCATCGACATTCTAAAATGACTTTTTTACATCTGATTCCTACATGATTCACTGATTCATTTGATACCAACTTAATCAATTTTCCTTGAGAAATTGCATTTATGATCTTGACTGATTGATGAGAAATTCTCCCACCTTGTGCTCACCTACATAGGTCCCATTTTTCCCCATCTGGGACCTGCCTTAACTCATGGATTTTCTCTATAAAGATCTCTTGATCACTTATGAGCATTTTGACTAAGATCAAGTGTATAAATAGCTTTAGAAAAGACAGGTTTGTGGCAACCCACTGGGGTCCCTTTCTGCTTCTCGCTTGG
>NW_004525154.1:24610-50453 GCF_000260255.1 Octodon degus
CCAGCTCAGCCCACCAGGGGGCGGGCGGGCCAGCATGTGGTGCTGGGGGATTGAACCAAGGTCTCTGTGCTTTGCTTGAGCTTAGCTTGTTCTAAGTAGGTGCTTTAGACCACTGAGCCATCTCACCAGCCCCTATCAGATATTTCTTTAAAAAAGTAAACTATCAAGACCTATAACCCAACCTATTACTTCAGCAAAGACAGTTTGGTACTGCAGACTGTGAGCCAGCACAAGTGAAGCTGATGCAGGAGGATCATCACAAGTTTGAGACCAGTGACAGTGAAATAAAAACTTCAAGGCAAACGTGATCTACATGATCAGCTTTGGCTCTAAAAACAGAAATGGGCTGGGGAGACAGCTCAGTGGTCTAAGTGCTTGCCTGGCAAGCACAAGACCTGGGTCTGATCTCCAGTACCACAAGCCATGCTGGGCTGGGATATGGGCATGGCAGTGCACCCCTCTAATAGCACTGGGGAGGGTGAGGCAGGTGTATTACTATGACTCTGAACTTGTAGTGAGACCCCTGTATTCGATAAACAAATAAGGTTTTTCTAAAATTCATTCAGTACCAAAAAACTAGGTACATTGTAAAGAACTACAAACAGGATCTGCTCTCAGAGTTCCATGATCCTGTGGAGTCTGGCTGGCAGCCCAGGGCACACAGCTCAGGTCCAGGTCACATTCTTCAATTTCATCCCCTCAAACCCCTTCATTGTGTAAACAGTAGCAGGAGCACCCTCTCCCTCTTGGAGCACCAAATACCAAGTGCTCCTCCACACAGGAAGCCTTTCCTGGTCCTTTGCACAGCCAATGAAGTTGATTTTTGTCACCCTACAAAAAGCTGCTGGAATTTTTGTGAGTTAATTCCACTCTACCATTTGCAGTGCAACCCACAGTAAGAATAAAGGCACTAAGGCATACTTGTAGTTATGCAGCACCAAGGTAACCTGAGTCCAGCCACAATGATAGCTCTCCACAAGAGGACTGACCCAGGGCTGAACTCACGTTTTAATAATTCCAAGAAGGGACTGGCTTGAGGACGAGTGGCTGTGAGAGTGGCAGGAAGAAGGCCAAGCTGTGAGCTAAGGTAGGTAGAATGCTAAAAATCAGCTCTGCACAATACAGAGAGATGGACATTCAGAAATAGCAATGTGCATGACATGACTGAGATAAAATCTAACGTTTTGGGTTGATGCTTTAGATCTGAGGCGTAACCTTTCACACCCTGGGATGTCCCTGCTGCTGTCTCCAGGCTGGATCCAGCCAGCAACATCCAGATTTGGCTCCTCATCCTTCTTCCTGACTCAGGCGCTTTACTCCACTCAGCTACCAGGCTGGTCTCTGCCTTTAACAAAACTTTGTAATGTATATCCTATTAAAGGATGACAAAATTAGATCAAAGTTTCTTAGGTATTTGATAGATGTATTAGCTAAAAGGGCTATGTTATGTCAAAATGAATAAGTATGTCACAAAATGGCATCATGATTGTCATGTTGCAATGTTAGGTTGGCTTTAATTTACGTATAAAAATAAAATTGTTCTTAACATTCTGTAAGAATTTAAATATTAGAATACTGACGTTCATTAGAAAATAACAGTTCCTTTCTTTAGGTAGGGTGTTTCTTCTTCAGACTAGATAGTAGTGATAGGATAGTAAGATAAGATAAATATGAACCTTAGTACTAAGATATAATAGTACTGTTACGCTTACTGCCTCCACTACTCTTTCATGTTATTAAACTACTCTACTGGATGCTTAAAAACTAAGGTTTGGAGACCGAAATACAGATGAGTGGACTAAGAGGATAGCCAATATTTTGCCCCAAACCCTCTGAGTTCAGTGCAAACCGAGGACATGAGAATCTCAGCTGTGAAATCCTCAACCTCAGTTGAGTCCCTGATTTTCTGATCACAAGATTATGAGACAAAGTGAAAAGTAATTGATGGGCTTAAAGAGAACCACTTAAAAACAATCTCTCATTTTTGCATTGTGTTTTCCATGAGCATTACATACACTGAGTGTATTTAAAAAGAACATAGTTAAAAAAAAATGACGTCAGATTTTTACAGTCATGAAAACTTGAAAGTTTTTTTAAAGAGCATTTTTATTTCAACTTCCAAGGCACTTTTGATAAGTATGTTACTTCCCATTGAGTTGGGCAGTACATATTCTTGCCTCCAAGCAGGGATAGACTTAATCCTTCACTTTCACTTCAATCTCTGAATTTTCTTTGAAGTATCATACGCAAGTGTCAGGATAGCAGGACTTTTTCCTCACCTGTGTGCAGGCTGATTGTGTTGGACAAATCCCCCAAAATGAGACAAATCGCTCCTCAGAAAATGGCTTTCCTAACATTCGTTGACTATTGGCTTCTTTACCAATAAGCAGTAGTCAGTCTGTCTGTGTTCAATCAACCAGATCCCTGGTAGCTCAGCTTCAGCCAAAGAAGCAGCCTAATTGTGCACAAGTGCAACTCAGAACACACACTGCATGGACAGTTCAGCTGCTATTAAATCAAGGAAGGTGAGGGCACATTATGGTGGGAGAGTCTCGCACCAGTGGCGCCTGCAACACGTAGGAGCTCAATTACATTATTACATTTCTTACTTTTGTCAAGGGATGGGGGAGGGGGTTGCCAATATCACTTTGGTGGAATGGTTAGCAGCTGTGGTTTTTCTAACTGGTAAGTTTTCCTTTGCTAGGGAGAACTATTCTCTACCCTACAGATCTTTAAAGAGCTGCATTTGTTCATGCTAGCTTTCACATCTTTGTTTGATCCTGAAGCCAACCATCAGTGGACAACTGGTTTGGGAATCAGAGACCCTCATTTAAGAACAGCACAAGTAGTCCAATTGACTTGTACTCCATGAGACCCAAAGAAAAACAGATAATGAAATGAAGTTACTTGCTGCTGTGAAGCAAACATGAGAATATTTATATTTATTTTTATTTATTCATCTATAAAGATTGACTGCAGCAATTTCTGATGGGTAACAGATTAACACTAATTATATTGCTATAAATTTGGTTCAGGCAAAGAACAGGATTCAGGAAAGGAGGAAAACAATAACAAAAATCTCTAAACACTGAATAAAAAGTATTTTTTATAACTTTTAAAACATTTTAACTGAATATTAACTTTCCTATAGTCTTCCTTAGAGTGGTTTGTACCCTAAGGTTGGCATAAGATAACAGGACACAAGGCTCTGGGCATTTTGAAGAGCTACAAAATGAGCTATGATGCCAAGCAGGGAGCTGAAAGCCTGATAAAGTATCATATCTCAGGCACATTCTGGGACAGAAGCAGATTGTCCAGTTTTCTTGTGTTCTCTTTTTCACCAACTGACATTTCTCTTTTTGGCTAATCTACTATAATAGAGAATCCCTTCCTGGTCAAATTATTGTTTAGAGGATACCAGGGAGGCATCCATGGCTTCTGCTTATACTGAAAAGATGGCAAGTCTGTCTCTGACCCTCCTCCTGAGCTGGCCTTGGTAGTACGGCTTGCAGGGTCAGGCCTCCTTAGACAGAGGAAGACCTGGCACAGTGCTGCTTACTCATAGGAAACCTGGCGACAGCTACCCCCGATTCCTGGGAGGAAAGATCAATCACCGAAAAAAATTAAGGGAAAAAACACCTTCCCCTCCAAAAACAAAGAAATAAGAGGGAAAAAAAAATAAAAAAAATTTAGAATAGCACAAAAGTGATATGCATAAACTTCTTTTTGTTATTAAACCTAACTATATATTTCCTAAAGTCCACTTATCATGTTGAATTGTATGGGGTAGAGAAGAGACGAATTTCAAGAGTTCACAACTCTGGGTTGAGAGGTTCTAGGTTTGCGCTGAGGGAGCCCCTTTATGAAAGAGGGTTTAGATGGGCTAGGCT
This sequence comes from Octodon degus, assembly GCF_000260255.1. Classification (NCBI taxonomy): domain Eukaryota; kingdom Metazoa; phylum Chordata; class Mammalia; order Rodentia; family Octodontidae; genus Octodon; species Octodon degus. The sequence continues at coordinate 28,501 of NW_004525154.1, forward strand.
CTATGGTGGCTCCAGTTCCATTGGTCCCTGCAGAGTGAGCCTGGCCCTGTTCACTAGTGTTTCCTGGTACCTGAGATGGAGCACTCTGATACCTGGAACCAGATGAATACCATGAGCTATTTCTGTAATGACCCACACTGTCATATCGTCCTTGGTTCGTAAGGTCACTGGACTTCTCGCCTTGTGGCTTATTACCTTGTCCTCGTCTGTTCCCCGACAATACCTATGGATAGAAGAATACAATGTTCAAGGTACTCTGGCTGGTCTCACTTTAGTCTATGGAGTACTCTGAAAGCATACTTTATCACACTTAATGCATTTTCCGCTAATCTTTCTATGCCTTTTCTCCTAAGTTCTTCCTCCCCTGAAAATGAGCTTATTGCTCTTTAGATAAGTACAGGAAAAAAGCTAATATAGAAGACAAAAAAATTCTTTGGATTGTTATAAGCTCTTAATTGGGCATATATCTTGTATGTCTGAACCATGTAGCTCATAAGGCATTTATAAAGATAATGAAACATTTCAAATAATAAGGTTCCAAGTTCTATCCCCAGTAACACAATACAGAGACAGAGAGACAGAGACACAGACACAGAGAGAGAGACACAGACAGACAGACAGACAGACAGACGGAGATTATCCACCAAGGTTAATGGTGTCACCCATATGCCTTTGCTACTATTGGGTCAATATTATTTATTTATTTATTTTAAAAATTTTATTTATTTATTTATGTGTGTGTGTGTGTGGCCAGCTCAGCCCACCAGGGGGCAGGCTGGCTGGCATGTGGTGCTGGGGGATTGAACCGTGGTCCCTGGGCTTTGTTAAACTTGTTCTAAGTAGGTGCTTTAGACCACTGAGCCATCTCACCAGCCCCAAGGGTCAATATTATTTAAATGACCATCCTTGCAATCTTACTGGTTGATCATCATTTTGATCCACATTTTATCTGCCTCACGGTTTTGCTTTATGAAACTTCCTTAGAGAATTGGGCATGTCGACAACCATTCAGGACCCCTTCTCCCTCTCAGGAGCTTTTTTTTGTTTTTGTTTTTGTTTTTTTGAGATAAAGTTTAGGCTGGCCTTGAGCTCATTTTAGGGCTGGGGAGATAGTTTAGAATAAGCGCTTGCCTGGCAAGCACAAGGTCCTGAGTTCAATCCCCAGTACAAAAAAAAAAAAAAAGTGAACTCACTCTGTAGCCTAGATTGGTCTTAAATTCTCAACAATCTTCCTGTCTCAGCCTCCTGAGTGCTGAGATTACAGATGTGAAAAAATAAAATAAGCAGCATTATGGCCTGCTTTGGAATAGATCATGAACCATAGGTTAAACCATGCTTCTGTGACATTTAGTACATGGCACATTACATTCCAAAAAGCACACGGCTTATGGAAATTCTTTGTCCTTCAATTCCAATGCCAAACGGTCCTAAAGAAATACTGACAGTGCTGATTTGTAAAGTTGTTAATCTCCAAAACAAAGAAAATAAATTAAAGGTTGGTTATTCTACTTTTTAGTTTGCTCTCTACCCCAACAAGATGCACTTTTTCTTCCCCTGACGTATGACATTGAGCTTCTGAAGAGGCTACACTTTCAGATGCACAGTGGTAAACTGGTCACTTGCACCGTTTGTCTACCTTGACATGGGCACATGACTCCCAATGTGACTAATTACCATGCAATACAACCTAAATATTAGTGGCACTAGAAGAAAATCAGCAGTTCTTGGCTACAAGAAGTCTAAGCTGGACAGCAACCATTGAAAAAGAGTAGCCATGGCCCTCCGCTATCCCATGGCCGTGGGCCTCAACAAGGGCCACAAGGTGACTAAGAATGTGAGCAAACCGAGGCACAGCCGCCGCCGCGGACGTCTCACCAAACACACCAAGTTCGTGCGGGACATGATCCGGGAAGTGTGCGGCTTCGCCCCCTATGAGCGGTGCGCCATGGAGCTGCTCAAGGTCTCCAAGGACAAGCGCGCCCTCAAGTTCATCAAGAAAAGAGTGGGGACGCACATCCGCGCCAAGAGGAAGCGTGAGGAGCTGAGCAACGTGCTGGCCGCCATGAGGAAGGCAGCTGCCAAGAAGGACTGAGCCCCTCCGGAATAAAGCTTTGCAGAAAAAAAAAAAAAAAAAAAAAAAAAAAAAAAGTATAAGCTGTCTGGTGCACTGGAGTATCATATGAAATGTTTACAAGATTATATGGGTGCTTTTTTTTTTTTTTTTTTTTTTGGCAGAACCAGGGATTGAACTCAGCCCCATGCTTATTCTATTGAGCCATTTCTCCTGCCATATTTGGTTGCTTTGATCTTCTTAGATACATTACTTACTGGTTTAAACAGTCATGATTACATAACAGCAAAAGACCAGATATAAGACCAGAATTTTAATAAGCAGAGGTTGCTAGAAGGCCAATATATTAAAAATTCCTGTTTGTTTATTTGTTGTCTTTTTCGAGACAGGGTTTCGCTATGGAGCTCAGGCTGGCCTTGAGCTCACTCTGTAGCTAGTCTTGAACTCCCAAAGATCCACCTGCCTCAGCTTCCTGAACGCTGGAATTACAGGCATGCACCACTAGGCCCATCTCTACTCATTAATTTTCCAGGTAATCTATGTTATTAAAGGAGTATCATTCTCTATGGAACATAAGTCACTTAAAATATGTAATAGCATGCTACTCAAAATTAGCTATAAATGTGTATGTGCTAATTAATGTATATACATACATATAAATACATCATACATACATTGGGCTATTAGTACTTAAACTTTGACAGCCTTTTCTCTCTCACATTTTTAGTGTGAAAGCTAAATTACCTCCTGATGAGGCTGGCAGGGCTGTCTGCTGGAGTTTGCTGGGGTTGCAGGAGCTTCTGATACAGAATTTCTCTTGTTAGCACCTGTCAGGCTGAAAGCAGAGGCACAGGTGGAAAACGAAACAGCAGAGGCATCACTTGGGCCACTCAAGGACACAGATATAACTGAGTTACACCGTGATCTGCTTGAATAGCTGTTTTTTGGGTGGGACACTGAAACAGAAATATAAGGAATATGTGGTCATATAACGGAAAAACAGCGGGTAGAGTTTTTCCTATTTCTCCATTTTACAAGGAGCAATTTAAAATAAAGAACTGTTTACTTGAATAGTTATAAGTGCCTGTTGCCACCATTTGAGAATTTAGGCAGACTCTGGACAGCCCACAGGTTTCTGGTGAGCTGTGACCTATGTGACCCAGCACACAGGCATGGAGCTTGCACTGGTGCCCCATAACACCACTGGGGAACTTAGGCAGACTCTGGATGGCCCACGGGATTCTGGTGAGCTGCAACCTGTGGGCCCCAGCACATAGGTGCAGAGGCTGGGCTGGTGCCCAATCCAACCATCTGAAAACTTAGAAGGACTACAAATAAATCAGGCCCACACCCACCACCCACACAAAAGCTTTGCTGAGCATTGGCCAGTCATCTATACCAGAGTGAGAGACTTGGTGAGTCCTACCCTGCACCCCCACTGTAGCAGGAACCTTACTGACCCATATTCCACTGCTGTCCCACTGCTGCTGATCCAGGTAATCATGGGCACCTTCAAAAATGCCAAAAGGCAGGAGCAAATGCAAAATAATAATAATAATAATAATAGGTGTCAACAAAATGGCAGGAGTCAGCACAAATGATATAAAAAAGACTACTTGCAGAAGTAATTACAGAAAATTTCCCAAGCATGAGAAAAATATCTGACATAAGTGAGGCATACAGAACTCCAAATAGGCATAATCAAAACAAATCTACACCTAGACACATAATAAAGATCACAGATGGGGCTGGGGAGATGGCTTAGTAGAACAAGCATTTGTCTGGCAAGTGCAAGGGACTGAGTTCAATTCCCAGTTACGCAAAAAAGAAAAAAAAAAAAAAAAGATCCCAGAGATTCAGCAAAAGAATAAAATACTAAAACCTGTGAGCAGAATTAACCTACAATTGAAAGCCCATCAGTCTCAGCAGATCTCTAAACACAAACTATCAAATCAAGAAGAGCTTCAAACTGCTTAGGCAGGTGCAGGGACCAGGTTTGATCCCTGGTGGGATGCCAGTCCCACCCCCAGGGCACACTGAGATGGCCAATCAGACTGGGCATGGTGGCGCGTACCTGTAATCCCAGTGCTTGGGAGGCTGAATGAAAACAGGAGGATCACTATGAGTATGAGCTGTGTGACAAGATCCTGTACTAAATTAATAAATACAAAATTTAAAATAAAAGGAGAGTTTGGAGTGAAGTATTTCAGGTCCTGAAAGAAAATAACTTCCAACCCAGATGGGTGTAGCCTGCAAAACTATCAACTCCATGGCAAGGTAAGACTTTTCCATGACAAAGAACAACTGAAGACAATCATGGCCATGAAATCAACCTTACAAGGAGTAATGACTGATATTCTAGAGACAGAAACAACCACATCCTTCAAGAACAACAACAAGGGGCTGGTGAGATGGCTCAGTGGTCTAAAGCACCTATTTAGAACAAGCTTAGCGAAGCACAGGGACCGCGGTTCAATCCCCCAGCACCCCATGCCAGCCATCCCCGCCCCCTGGTGGGCTGAGCTGGCCACACACACACACACAAACACACACACAAATAAATAAAAATTAAAAAAAAAAACAACAACAATAAAAAAAAAGCAAGTAATTAAAAAGAGGGATAAAGTACAGAAGACATAACAGAATAATAACATGACAAAGGCAAGCCCATAAATATAAGTTATAACCATCAATATAAACAGCCTCAATTCACCAACCAAAAGAAACAGACTGTTAAAAAGTGCATTAAGAAACAAAATCCAACAATTGGCTGTATATAAGAAATACATTTAAAAGGAAATTCACAGACTGAAAGTCAAACGATGGAAAACAATTTTCCATGCCACAGGAAATCAGAAAAAAGAAGAGGTAGCTATCCTGGCTGCCAACAATACCAAGTTCAAACCAAAAACCATTCAAAGAGATAAAGAAGGTCACTACATACTTGTTAAGGGAAAACTGCAAGAGGAAGAGACACAAATTATAAATATATATATACACTCAATGCAGGGGCACCCACCTACATAAGACAAATTTTAATAGACATGAAAAATCAAATAAGCAATAATAATGGAAGACTTTAATACATCACTTTCACAAAAAGATCAACTAGGAAAAAAAAAAAAAAAAAAAAAAAAAAAAAAGTAACAAAAATAGACCAAATCTGTGAAGAAATGGACTTAGTAGACCTTTACAGAGTGTTTCACCCAGAAACAACAGAATACATTCTTCTCAGCTGCACACGGGACATTCTCCAAAACAGACCATATACTAGCATGCAGAGCATGCTTAAGTAAATGCAAAGGAACTGAAATTATCCCATGCATACTATCTGACTATAGTGCAATGAAACTGGAATGTACTGACAACAGAAACTACAAAAACACCATAAACACCTGGAAATTAAATAACAACTTCCTAAAAAACCAGTGGGTCACAGATGAAATTAAAGAAGAAATTAAAAATATTCACAATCAAATGAAAATATAGATACAATTTACCAGAACCAGTGCGATACAATGAAAGCTGTCTTAAGAAGGAAACTTATAGAGGTAAATTCGCACATTAGGAAAACAGAACAAGCCCCGATGAACACTCTTATGCTGCACCTCAAACTTCTAGAAAAAGAAGAGCAAGTCAAGCACAAACTTCAAAGAAGATAGGAAATTATAAACATTAGAGCAGAAATTAATTCAATGCAGACAAAAAAAATAAACAATACAAAGAACAAATGAATCAAATAGTTGATTCTTTGACACAATAAATAAAATTGATAACCCCTTAGCAAACCTTATCAAAAAAAGGAAAGAAAAGACACAAATTCATGCAACAAGGAATGAAAAGGGTAAAATCACTACAGACCCTATAGAAATTCAGTTCCTACTTTCAAAATTTTTACTCTTACAGGACAGAAAACAGAGGGAATGGATAGTTTTCAAGATACATATGAAATGCCAGAGCTGAGTCAAGAGATAGACAAACTCTGAATGACCCAGTAACAGGAAACAAAATTGAAAATGTAATCAAAAACCTACCAACAAAGAAATTCTGAGGTCCTGATGGACTGACAGCTGAACTGTGCAAGAAATTTAGAGAACTGAGTTTACACACCTATAATATTCAATAACGAACTTCGAAAAAATAGGGTATACAGATGAATGTCCATTTTGTATCTGTGTATTCAAAGTGGTTAGAATAGATATATAATTGCATTCTCTTAATGAATAGAATGATTTATTCTAACGGTGTTTGTAAATAGGATCTCAAGTCCGCATCTTGTACAGCAATTAACCACTAAGAAGAATATATGCAGTGTGTTATTTGTTGAAACTGTACTTCCGATTTGATTTGAAACTGTCTCATTGCTGTTTATCAATAAAATTTTGGAAAAAAAGAAATTTAGAGAAAACTTAATGACTACTTTCCTCAATCACTTTATTTTTTTTTCAAATAAATACATAAATTTATTTTTTTAAATTTTATTTATGTGGGGGGGGCAGCTCAGCCCACTAGGGGGCGGGGCTGGCTGGCACGTGGTGCTGGGGGATCAAACCGTGGTCCCTGTGCTTTGTTGAGCTTGTTCTGAGTAGGTGCTTTAGACCACTGAGCCATCTCACTAGCCCTTTCCTCAATCACTTTAATGAAATTTGAAAGGAAAGAAATTCTCCCAAACTCATTTCTGGAGGCAAGCATTATTCTGATACCAAAAACCAGAGAAAGATCCAACTAAAAAAAGAACTACAGGTCAACCAGGAATGCAAGAATGGTTCCTAATGAACATAGATGCGAAAATTCTAGATAAGGGGATGGGGACATGGCTCAGTAGTCTAAGTGCCTACCTGGCAAGTGCAAAGACCTGGGATCAATCCCGGTACCACATGCCGCGTCATCCATGCACTATGCCGTACTGAGCTGGCCACTGAAACTGGACGTGGTGGTGCACGGCTATAATCCCAGTGCTGGGGAGGCTGAGATAGGAGGATCACTGCGAGTCTGAGCTGCACAGTGAGACACTGTATCAAATAAATAGTTTTGGGGTTTTTTTTAATTTCATAAAGTACTAGTATAAACAGAATGCGGCAAATCATCAAGAAAATTATACATCACAACTAAGTGGGATTCATCCCAGGAATGCAAGGATGGTTCAACATATACAAATCCATAAATGTAATAAACCACATCAATAGAGCCAAAGACAAAAACCACATGATCATCTCAATAGATGCAGAAAATGCTTTGAAAAAGTCCAATACTTATTCTTGATTAAAAAAAAACCCCACAGGGCCAGCCAAATAGCTCAGCGGATTAAAGTGCCTGCAAGCAGGCACAGGGGCCTGGGGTTCAAACCCTGGGCCTGCCTTGCTGGCCCCACCCCCGGGGCACGCTGAGATTGCAATCGAGACCAGGTGTGGTAACGCATGCCTGTAATCCCAGCTCCTGTGAGGCTGTAAACAGACCCTGAACACACTGTAGACCCTTCCCTAAAATAAAAAAAAAACAAAAAAAACCCACAGATAATTGGAATAAATGGTCTATATCTGAAACTGATAAAAGCCATTTCAATGGTCAACAACTGGATGCCTTCACTTTACAATCAGCAACAACACAAGGATGTCTACTGTCTACACTCCTATTCAATACAGTTTTGGAAACATTACCTAGAGTAATTATAGACAAGAGAGAAATAAAAGGAATAATGATAAGAAAAAAATATCATTATTTGTAGATGATATAATACTCTACATAGAAGACCCCAAAAACTCCACCAAGAGACTTGTAGATTTTTTTTTTTTTTTTTTGGCTACCTCATGATGCCTTCAGGGCAGGTCTGATTTGGCTTGAGGATGTGGGGATCAAACCACAGCATCCTGAGCCTGACTGCTTTTTTTTTGTTGGAACCAGGGGTTGAACTCAGGCCCTTGTGCTTGCCAGGCAAGCGCTTATTCTACTGAGCCACCTCCCTGGCCCCCTGACTGCTTTGTTTCAGCAGGCACTTAAACAGGTGAGCTGATGGGCAGGCCCCCAGACTTGTAGATTTAATAACCAAATTCAGTAATGCAGAAGGATACAAAGTCAGCAGTAAAAATCATTAGCTGGGGGCAGGGGAGATGGCTCAGTGGAATAAGCGCTTCCCTGGCAAGTGCAAGGGCCTGAGTTCAATCCCCGGTTCTGCCAAAAAAAAAAAAAAAAAAAAATCATTAGCATTTTTGTACACAAACAATGAATGCACACAGAGATGTTAGGGAAACCATGCCTTTCACAATTACATCCAAAAAAGTGAAATACTTAGGAATCAATCTCACAAAGTAAAAGATTTCTACAGTGAAACTTATAGTACTCTGGTAAGAGAACGAAGAGGATTTCAGAAAATGGAAAGACATTCCTTGCTCCTGGATAGGAAGAACAACATTGTGAAAATGGCCATACTCCCAAAATTGTTATACAGATTTAATGCAAGCCTGATTAAAATACCATTAGTATACCTCACAGACCTACAGAAAACATTTGTACAATTCATCTGAAACACTAAGAGACTCAGAATATCAAAAGCAATCCCGGGCAGCCCCAGTGTGCCATGCCAGCCTCACCCCTGGGGCGTGCTGAGACAGCGATTAAGACTGGACATGATGATGCATGCCTACAATCCCAGCACTTGGGAGGCTGAAAACAGGAAGATCACTACAAGTCTGATCTGTGTAGTGAGAAGCTGTAGACCCTGTACTAAATACATTTTTTAAAAAAAGCAATCTTGGGCAACAAAGGAAAGGCAGGAACAATCAATTCCTGACCTGAAATTATACTATAAAGCTACTGCGATAAAATCAGCATGATACTGGCATAAAAACAGGCCTGAGGGTCAGTGAAACAGGTTAGAAGATGCAGACAAAACCAGAAACACTCTCAGCCACCTTATCTTTGACAAGGAGGCTAAATATGTTCACTGGAAGAAACATAGTCTCTTTAACAAATGGTGCCAGAAAAATTGGTTTTCCACATGTCAAAGATTAAAACTTGACCCATGTCTATCACCATGCACTAAACTGCAATCAAAATGGATAAGAGATTTAAACATTAAAACAGAAACACTACATCTCCCAGAGGAAAATATAGGTAGAAAATTTAAAGACATAGGGGTAGAGAGTTCATAAACAAAAACCGAAATGCACAGGAAATATTTCAAAGAATAAACAACTGAGATCTCTTCTTTTTGAAACGTTTCTGCACTTCAAAAGAAATTACAGCACAGCAAAAAGAAAACCAAAGAATTTGGAAAAAATTATAACTGTCCCTCTGACAAAGGCCTTCTATCTAGAACATATAAAGAATTTTAAAGTGAGGACCCCAAAATTCAAAGATGCTGGGGCCCTCCCAGATAGCTCAGTGGACTAAAGCACCTGCCTCAGCAGAGCACAACAGCTGGGGTTTAATCTGCCCCAGGGGCGTGCTACAACGGCAATTGAAACTGGGCATGGTGGCACATGCCTGTAATCCCAGTGCTTAAGAGGCTGAAAACAGGAGGTTCACTACAAGCCCAATCTACGTAGTGAGACCCTGTAAACCCTGTACACCCTGTCCTAAATTCATTAAAAAAAAAAAAAAAAAAAAAAAACTTGAAAGATGCTACCTAAAAATGGGCCTTTGAGATGACTACACACTTCTCAGAGGAAGAAATACAAATGGCAAGAAAACATTTGAAAAAATTTTTAACATCATTGGTCACTTAAGATATGCAAAGTAAAATAACACTGAGATTCCATCTCACTCCAGAAATAATGACTTTCATTAAGAAGTAAACCAATAGCAAAACCTGGAGGGACTTTGGGAAAAATGAAACCTCCACTGTTGGTGGGAGCACAGACAGGTACAACCACTATGGAAATCAGTGTGCAGATTCCTCAAAGAGCTAGGATTGGAGGTCCCATTCCACACAGCTATTCCCCTCCTGGGTATTTCTCCAGAAGAACTGAGAACATCATACCACAGTGATATATGTGTACCTAGGTTTATAGCAGTGAAATTTCTCATAGCTGTATCTTCGAAGCAACTCAAATACCCATCAACTGAGGAACAGATAAAGATGTGGTACTTTTACACAATGGAGTATTATTCAGCTATAAAAAAGGATAAATTTGAGGCTTTTATAGTAAATGGATGCAACTAGAGACCACACTCTTTAGTGAAACAAATCAAACCCACATGTACAAACATTGTATTGTTTCATTAGTATGAGAACCTGAAAGAGAAAATAAAATCTGATTGGTACAACAGATACTGGGAATAGGCAATGAAACTGTTCAAAAGGAAAGAATTACTGAGTTGAGGAGAAGGACAGAAGAGGGAGTGGGAGAAACATCTACATATGTAAGCAGGATGGTTTGGACAACTTTACTGTGGATCTCTACCGGTCTATGGAAAGGAGCAGTTAATTCTTAATTTATTTTGTCTCCTTTTTGCAATTCTTTTTTTTTACTATTTATTTTTTATTATTTATTTGTGTGGGGGGGGCAGCTCAGCCCACCAGGGGGCAGGGCTGGCTGGCATGTGGTGCTGGGGGATTGAACCGTGATCCCTGTGCTTTTGTTTAGCTTAGCTTGTTCTAAGTAGGTGCTTTAGACCACTGAGCCATCTCACCAGCCCTCAATTCTTTCACTCTTACTTTCTTAATTGTTTTTCTTTCTTTCTTCTTTCAATTTTGCATACATATATCTGGTAGTATGAACAACTAATCTGAAGACAACACTATGAAATGCATATTATTTTTTTAAATTTATTTATTTATTTATTTATTTATTTATTTATTGTGTGTGTGGCCAGTTCAGCCCGCCAGGGGGCGGGGCTGGCTGGCATGTGGTGCTGGGGATTGAACCGAGGTCCCTGTGCTTTTGTTTAGCTTAGCTTGTTCTAAGTAGGTGCTTTAGACCACTGAGCCATCTCACCAGCCCGAAATGCATATTATTTTGTTTAGTGAAATTAGATATCATTTGTAATTTTTCTGTTTTAATACTACTTTGTACTCTTTAAAAAAAATATTTAAAAAAAAAAAACCTCTAAAATGAGGGAAGAAAAACCTCCTGCCTGCTTCCCCCACTCTCTCCAAAACTCCCACTTCTTTATAAAGGAATTCTTAAAGACGGGAGAACAATTTAAAATCAAGTTACTCACCCCCACTTCCACCACTACTGATTAATGACTTCTTGGCATTTCCTCCTGCAGTAACTAAACTCCTGCTTATAGCTATAACAGCTAAATAAGCCCAAGAACAATACTACAGGCCATATGCTCAGTTTCCTATGCAAGGAACATTATACAGTACAGACTTTGCAAAGAAAGAAAAACAAGTCTTTGCTTAATCTTTCTCTAAAAGTTTAAATAATGTAAAATAAAAATAATCAAGATAAATCAAGATGAGTTTAACATGAATAGAACCAGTCTTTAAACAAACGTATCTTGTCAACTTTGTTTCTACAAAAATTAACTCAAAAAAAAAAAAAAAAAAAAAAATTAACTCCAAGGGGCTGGAGAGATTGCTCAGAGGTCTAAAGCACCTACTTAGAACAAGCTTAGCAAAGCACAGGGACCACGGTTCGATCCCCCAGCACCACATGCCAGGCAGCCCTGCCCCCTGATGGGCTGAGCTGGCCACACACACACACACAATAAATAAAAATGTAAAAAAAATTAAAAAAAAAATAATAACTCCAAGTCCAAAACATCAGTGTGTTAGTCTGTGTTTGGATGTCTCCCCAAAGCCTCATGTACTTTTAGGTGGAGTTTTTTCCAAGGCAGCTGAATCTAGAATAACTGGATGACTTAAGAGTGCAGTGCTGGGATTAAGAGCACTGGGATTAAGGGTGGGTGGTTGTCCACTGATTGGACTGGCAGTGCCCTAATTCCAGCAGTCTGGAAAAGATAAAAGGGGACAGTAAGAAGCTTTTCTCCCCTTTTTGCTCCTTGTTTCTTTTCCCCACCATGTACAGCACATGTGCCATGCTACCCTGCCTTGGAGCCACCCGATACAGACTGAAACCTCTACAAACTGTGAATTAAATAAACCCTTCTCCCTCTTATTTTGGGGGTCAGGTATTTTGTTTCAGCAACCAGAAAAGTAACTAAGACACAATCTAACTGAAAAAATATTAATGGTTTCATTTCAAAATGTCAGAATTCGGCCCAGGGAGATGGCTCAATAGAATAAAGGCTTGTCTGGCAAGCACAAGGGCCTGAGTTCAATCCCCAGTTCCACCCCCTCCCCCGCAAAAAAAAAAGTCCGAATTCAATGGTTTAAAACTACTTTCCTGACTTTTTTCTTGGCCTCAAGCCTGGACTAATGATGAACTAACAACCAGTTCTAAGGCTAACATTTCACTTAAATATTTTAATTTTTTGCAACGTGGATATATAACCCAGGGCCTTACACATGTAGGCCTATGCTCTGAACTACACAGCCCCTGCCCCAACAGTTCATTTTTATATGAAACAGAACAGTGAAGCTAAGTTCAGAGCCTGGTTGAGCACAAAGTCTCTCTCTGAGGGGGCCGGCAAGATAGTTCAGCAGTCTAAAGCACCTGCTTAGGCAAGCACACAGGGACTGTGGTTCGATCCCCGGCACCACATGCCACGACAGCCCTGTCCCCAGGGTGGGCTGAGCCGGCCACAAAAAAAAAAAAAAAAGAAAAGAAAAAGAAAAAAAAAATTTTCTCTCTGAGGCACTGTACCCACCTCCATCTTTAATGCTATTATTTAAGGGCTCACTATCCAGGTACAGTGGTACATGCCCGTAATCCTAGCACTCTAGCAGGCTGAAACAAGAAGATTCCAAGCCCGGCCTAAGCAACTTAGCAAGACTTTCTCAAAATAAAAAAAATTAAAAAGGGACTGAAGACACAACTTACTGGGAAGACATAGGGTTCAATCCTCAGTACCATACACACATGGGAAAAGACACAGACACACAAATACACACGGACGCACACAAAGGGACTATTATGTGCCAGGCAGGGCAAGTACTGTTATCTCTTGTCATCTCCACTTAAATCAGTAAAGTGAGGATCCAAGGAAGTGTCCAGGGAAGGATTCAAACTAGGTCTGATTCCAGAGTCCCAAGGTCTTTATGGGGTATACCTCTCAACTTAGCAAAAAATAATGGAAAAAGAACATTTTAATAGTTCAGATACACAGCTGCATTCTCTTGATCACTGAATAGAGAGATTTGTTCCAATATTGTTTGTGGGCAGGCTGTCATGTCTGCATCTTGTACAGTGAATAACCACTAAGACAACAATATGCAATGTATTAATTAGTGAAACTGTGCTAGTAATCTGTTTTGAAACTGTCTCATTGCTATTTGTCTCTCAACATTTTTTTTTTTTTTTAAATCAGTTTACAACAGGTATCTGGCAGATATCCTCAGAGTTCAAAGTATATTCCAAGTTACTTTTCATGAAACACACAACCAAGAGGCACTGAGGAGCTCAGTGGAGGTGAATCAGCACATGAGTTGCCTCCTAACAGTGGACAGCTACACTGTCTGGAATCTCTCACCGTCTCACCTTGTCCAAATGAATCAATGCTGTTCTTCAGAGTCTCCAAATCACAAGTGAACCGGGCTACTCGTCCCAGATCTTCGTCATATTTACGTTCGCTAACAAAGTGCTGAAGAAAGGCCAAATGTCTGCAGGTTAGACAAACACGGTACAAGAAAACTGTAACTTACTATATATGGGTAAAATAGTGTTCCTATTTGTTTGCGTAGGGGGGCACTGGAAATCAAACTCAGCACCTTGTGCTTGCAAAGGCAGGTGCTGTGCCACTGAGCTATACCCTGGCCCGTTGTTTGTTTCAGGGTTAGGGTCTTGCTTCACTATGTAGCACAAACTGCTTGAACTCATGACACTCTTTCTGCCTCAGCTTCCCCAGTGCTGGGAGCATGTGCCACCACATCCAGCCTAAAAGCTACATTACTTTCCATTTTCTTCTTTCAACTGCTTCAAAGTTTACTAATTAACTGTCACATTAATCTTTTTTATTTGTGTGTGTGTGTGTGTGTGTGTGTGTGTGTGTGTGGCCAGCTCAGCCCACTAGGGGGCAGGGCTGGCTGGCATGTGGTGCTGGGGGATTGAACCGTGGTCCCTGTGCTTTGCTTAGCTTGTTCTAGGTAGGTGCTTTAGACCACTGAGCCATCTCACCAGCCCACATTAATCTTTTTTCTTTCTTTCTTTTTTTTTTTTTCATTTAGGTATTTGGTACAAGGTCTTACTATGCAGCTTGGACTCGCAGTGATCCTCCTGTTGTCAGCCTCCGCAGTGCTGGGATTACAGGCATGCGCCACCAGGCCCAGACTCTTTCGCCATCTCAGTGCATCTAGGGGCTGGGGTCGGCGCTTAGTCCAAAGCAGGCACTTAGTTCACTGAGCTATCTCACCGGCCCTTATTTTCATTTTTTTTTGGTTGCAATTGCTCTTTAGGTGAGCTTTAGTTTTTGGTTTCGGTGCCAAGGACCAAACCCAGGGCTTCCACCTTGCTAGGCAAGCATTCTACTGCTGAGCTAAATCCCCAGCCCACACTCATTTTCTCAAAGGTTCAAAGATGAGTTTAGAAATATTATGAAATACTACATGACGGTCAAAGTCCAGTATGTATAATAAGAAACTGTAAGAAAGAAAAAAGGAGAGAAAATTTGTAGTAGCAAACCAGCCTCCCACAATGTAGAGGCAGCAAAGATGTTTGTAAACTATGATAACAATCCCATTTAGAGAGCTACTTTGGCGTTTTTCAGTAGGAACTTCTTTAGGAAATCCACTTCATCTCTTTATAGGAACAATTTATTTATTTATTTATTTATTTATTTATTTTTTTTTTTTTTTTTTTTTTTTTTTTTTTTTTTTTGGTGGAACCAGGGACTGAACTCAGGTCCTTGCACTTGCCAGGGAAGTGCTTATTCCACTGAGCCATCTCCTGGGCCCTAGGAACAATTTATTGAAATGAAAAAAACATTCATGGAAAAGTCAATGTTGCAAACAAGAAGAGTTTATGCTTCAAGTGATTTAATCCTTTTAAGCAGACTGAGGTGAGAAGTAATCAAACCCTCGTGGAACTAGAAACATATTAGGAATAAAATGTTTCTGGAGATCTATTTCAATAAGCAATGCCTAATGTAGTTTAGAAGTCATTTTTCAAATGCACCAGATGAAGAAGTTCAGGGCCTAGATATAATTTGGAAGAACTGAACTCCTCAGAGCCACCCCCTTAGCTGGGGATGGTGTGCTCCTACACTGACTGCATCAGAACACTTAGGAGGCATCTAGAAACACGGACAGGGAAGGGAGAGAGAAGAGTTATTTCCGGGCCTTTAAGTCCTAAAGCGTTTGAATATACTGTAGCTAGTAAAGCAGGAGAACCTCTTATAATAGAGCCTTCAGACATATAATATCAGTCTGAGATTAATTCTGAGACAAATTCTAGGGTTTGTGGAGCTGAAGACATAATAGGAGTGGTACAAACAAAATGATCTGGAAATAGGACACTTAAATTGCACAGCACCCACCTCAGTACATTGAAAACATGTAGAGAAACACAGCCTTACTCCGACTGAAGAGATATTTCCAGCAGGCTTTCAGCCACATGAAAGAGGAGCAGATAATGCTGAGGAGAACCAGAGTTCTCATCTAATTACCAAGGGGCTTCCAGTTTCTCCCAGACGGTTGAATGAAACTGACTGGGGCCAATAGGAGGAAGACATTCTATAAAATTTTGTAATATTGTTTTAATTAAACAGGAAATGGTAATTTATTTATTTTTTTGGCGGAACCAAGGATTGAATTCAGGCCTTGCTGAGCCATCTCCCCGACCCGAAGGAAATGGTAATTTAAAGCTAGTGTTTAGAGCTGGATGTGGTGGAACATGCCTGTAATACCAAGCACTCAGGAGGCTGCATAAGAGTACTGCTATGAGTTTAAGACTAGTCTATACTACACAGTGAACTCAAGGCCAGCCTAAAGCCATCTCAAGAAATAAAAAATGTGCAAGTGTGTGTATTGTTGTCTGGGTATTTCACTCCAACAGATTCTAAGGAGAAGGAGAGAGAGGACAGTAACACTCTAGAGGTTTGTGTTAAACACTGACTCACAGTGACAACAAGGACCCTGGAAAGATGACTTTTCACCTATTTATTATACAGAAGCTGTTTTTAGTCTTTGCAGCAATGTTCCTATCAAATCTGGCAACAAAGCATATGTGTTCAGAAAGATCAGAGGGTAAGGACTCAGGAGCACAAAAGAACATCTTCCCTTGTTAATACAGCTTAGGGCTAGGAACAATTGCTTATACCTTCAGTGTCCGTAACTGCCTATGAATGCCCTAATATCTCTTGGATTCATGTGCTTAGTCTCAGAGACACTGTTCTTTTTTTTTTTTTTTTTTTTTTTTTTTTTTTGTGTGTGTGTGTGTGTGTGTGTGTGTGTGGCCAGCTCAGCCCACCAGGGGGTGGGGCTGGCTGGCATGTGGTGCTGGGGGATTGAACCGCGGTCCCTGGGCTTTGCTAAGCTTGTTCTAAGTAGGTGCTTTAGACCACTGAGCCATCTCACCAGCCCGACACTGTTCTTTATATAAGAATTTAAAAGGTATAAAACTAAGCTGAGTATGATGTATACTCCCATAATCCACGTTATCACTGAAGCCTGGCCAACTTAATGACTTTAAGGAGACCATATCTCAGAACAAAAACATTTTAAAAAGGGATGGAAATGTAAACAGTGTGAAAAATCTGGGTTCAATCTTCGTTAATGCAATAAATGGTATGAATGATAAATACCAGTGATCTTTTCATAGATTATAACATAATCAATATCAAATTGTTGGGGCTGGTGAGATGGCTCAGTGGTCTAAAGCACCTACTTAGAACAAGCTTAGCAAAGCACAGGGACCGCGGTTCAATCCTCCAGCACCACATGCCAGCCAGCCCCGCCCCCTGGTGGGCTGAGCTGGCCACACACACATAAAATAAAATAAAATATCAAATTGTTCATTTTTCCTATAAAATCAAATTTGAGGGCTGGGTATATAGCTCAATAGTAGTACACTCGCCTAGCCTATGTGAGGCCTTGGGTTCATTCCTCAGAACCCCTTCCCCCAAAAAAATCAGAATTGCCCAACAACTGCCATTTATTGAATGCCTGCTACATGCCAAGCACTTTGCTAGGAACTGGGGCTACAGTAGGTCCTGCTGCTGTGAAATTCAGTCTAGCAGAGAACAAAGGTTAATCAAATGCATGTAAGGTTCTAACTGGTATGAAACCTCAGCACATGGAAGCCAAGCAAAGCGAGTGGCTCAAGAGTGCTCAGAAGGAGAGAAGAATGTCTGGGACAGATAATGACAGCCACTCTAGCAAAGGGAACAGGAAATGTCTGTAGCACGGCACTGCTGCTACAACTGGAGCCCAGAGGGTAAAGCGGTCCCGCTGTGAAACAAAGATAGTGGCAGGACCAGACCAGGCAGAGCTCTGTAGTCTATGTTAAGAATTTAGTGCACATTTGTGTTTATAACTCCAACATTTGGGAGGCTGACATAGGAGACTCACTACAAATTCAAGACCAGCCTGAGCTACATAATTAGTTCAACTCCAGCCCTAACTATAGTGGCAGCATATCTCAACAGCCCCACAGAAAAAGAAAATACAGTATTTATCCCCAAAACACTGAGAACTTTGAAGCAAATTACTATAGTGTGAGGAACACAGGGGTAGGGAGGGTGGAGCAGTGGTAAAACGGACGGAAATTAGGTAAAAGCTTATACAGAAATTCAAGCAACAGATAGTGGTGGCTTGATCATGAAGGAGGTGGTGGGGATAAAGAGAAAAGGTCAGAACTAAGATGTAGTAGGAGGTCAAATGGACAAGGTCTGCTGATCCATGGAAAATGGAAATAGAAGTTTCCTGAGGTTTTCAGCTTGGACAACTGAGTAGATGACAGTACTACTTACATAAAGGACGGGAACCTGGGAAAGGGCCAGGTTTGGAAAGGAAAGATCATGAGTTCAATACGTTACACATGGCTATGAATTATGGAAATTCGCCCCTTTAGTTCACGAGTGTGAGAAGAAAAGCCAGAGAGAAGGAAATTCTACCTTGATATCAGCTCTGAGCTCAACCAGTTGCTCTTCTGACATTCGCACAGCCACATCAGTCATCTTCTTTAGCAGTTCAGCTTTCTTTTGTCGGCTGAGTAAGATTTCCACTGCAGAGGAAAAGGGAATATGCATCTTAGATTGCTGCTAAAGAGGGTAAAGAAAAAGTAGAGGCTAAGCCTCACAGTGTGTTTGGACATCCAAGGGCTTAACGGCTTACTCATCCAGAAAACGACAATACCAAATGCCCAGTTTCTACCTTCTGGAGAGTCTCTGAAGGCAATTAGGAGATAAATATTTTTTATGAATCACAAAGACTCATAAATCATTTGTTATTTTTCTTTTTTCTTAGTCAAAAACATTTTATCAGGATGACAGTATAAATTAAGACAAATATGTGCACAAGGTGCACATTTCTCTAAAATAAATAGGTATAAAATGAAAATTAAGCATCCCTCCTACTTCTGATTGTGTGACTACATACTTTAGGAATTGTGTAGTTAATTTCTTGCATATACTTACAGAAACTTTTGATATTGGTCAGCTTTACATTGCTGGGACAAAATACCTGACATACACAGGAGGAAGGGCTTAGAAGTTTCAACCCATAACCAGCTGGCTCCAAATAGAACACCATAGTGGCAAAGGAAAGCTGTGGACCTCATGAGAATCAGAATGCAGTGCACAGAGGAAGAACCAGGATCCAAATATAGTCCCCATCACCTATACAGAACTATGCTTTACTAATCTTCTACATGTCCCTTAAGCCAATCACATTGACAAGATAGGCCACCATACTATCTCTGTACATTCAGCACACTATACATCTCTCTCCTTCCTCATAAGTCTATCAAATAGAGGATTCTTCCTTCACTTTTTCTTTTTGGCTGCGGAGTCTTGCTATGCAGCCCAGGCTGACCTCAAATTTGTAGTAATCGACCAGCGAGATAGCTCAGCAGTCTAAAGCGCCTGTTTAGGCAACTTAGGCAAGTGCAGGGACCAAGGTTTGATTCCTGGGTACCACTGCCATGCAAGTCCAGCCTGGCCCCAAAGGCAGGCTGACGGGCTGAGCCTGCCATTAAAAAAAAAAAAAAAAAAAAAAAAAAAAAGTGATCCTACTGCCTCAGCCTCCTGAGTGCTAGGAATACAGGCATGTGCCACCACACATGGCCTTCCTTTATTTTATTTTATTTTTTTGGTTTTTTTGAGCTCACTTGTAGCTAAGACTGGCCTTGAACTCAATACATAGCTCAAGCTGGCCTTGAACTTGTAGCAATCCTCCTGCCTCAGGCTGCAGAGTGTGGGGATTATAGGTGTGTACCACTACATCTAGCCAGTTATTTTTACTTCTATCTTGACATTCATTCCTTATTCATACATCTGGGTCATCTTAATTCAGTAAACAACTATATGAACACTACAGTTATTTACCACATTCCCTAATGATGGGTATTCAGGCTGTTAAACTCTGTGTGCATGGTTGACTTTACATCCATCCCAGAATGGCATCCAATTTCTGGACTCAAGTAATTTTCTCATCTCAGCCTCTCTAGTGTTGGAAATACAGGAACACACCACCATACTCCTGGCTCGTTACACCCTTGATTTTTTTTTTGGTGGAACCGGGGATTGAACTCAGATCCTTGAGTTTGCCAGTCAAGCACTTATCCTATGAGCCATCTCCCCGGCCCCTCGTTACACCCTTGAAAAAGGACCTTCTCTGGCTTGCTCCCTATTGTAGAACTCAGCTATGGCCAGGGTAGACAACAGAAAAAAGATCTCCTGTAGGCAACAGGCAAAAGAAATATGCCTAGGAAGCAGAACCAGGGACTGTCAGATAAATCACCCAAGGAAATTTTATCACCAGGTCAAAGACTCAGCTATTCTTGTTCAATACGACTTGATCACTGCTTTTCCAAATGAGAATTTCTACTTAGAATTATTCCCTTCTCTCTCTACCTGGAAGTGCAGGCATTTAGCCACATTTTCTCACAATATGTCATGTCTGAACCTGATGAAAGACCTAAAATTACTCAGAAGACCTGGGCTTTCAGTCGAATGAACTAACTAGACACTATCCAGATGCTGCCACTTAGAAGAAGGTGGGTACGCTCTCATTTCAGAAATAGAGAAATACTGGTTAACTGAAGGACAGGACTATAGCAAAGACTTAGTGGACTGAATGTTCATTCTCCTTTTCTTCCTATCAGAAGTCCAACGTTATTGTTATATTCATTTATGTTTGTAAATAATTTATTTTCAATTTGCAATCTATTATAAAATAAAATATAGGCTGGCTTTCTTTTTCAACAGAAATTGACAAGCTGATCCTAAGTCTCATATGAAAATGCAAGGAATCTAGAATAACTGAAAAAATCTTGAAAAAGAAGAATAATTTGGATTAAAACATATCAATTTAGGCTGGGTGTGGTGGCACATGCCTGTAATTCCAGCACTCTGGAGGCAGAGGCAGGAAGATCACTGTGAATTTAAGTTTGAGGCCAGGCTGGGATATAAAGTGAGTTCAAGACTAGAGTGAACTGCATAGTGAAACACTGTCTCCAAAAAAGTACCAATTTAAAGACTTATAAAATTACAATAATTGGACCAGGGGTGTAGCTCAGTGGCACAGCACCTGCCTAGTAAGCATGAGGCCCTGGGTTCAGTTCCTGGTACCAAAAAACAAAAACAAAAGTCAGAAACATAAATAAACACTATTTGTGGTCAATTAATTTTTAGAAAGCAGTGCCAAAACAATTCAATAGGCAAGAATAGTCTCTTTTAATTGAAGGTGCCGGGCAACTGGATATGCACATACCAAAGAATTAAGTTGGATTCCTACTTTGTACCATATATAAGAATTAGCTCAAAGTGGATCAAAGGCTTAATTAAAAGGGCTAAAACTACAAAAGCTTTACAAGAAAAAAATAGGAATAAGCGTTCTTCATCTTAAATTAAACAATGATTTCTTAGACATGACACAAAAGCAAAACCAACAATAACAAAATGATAGATCACTGGGCTTCATAAAAATGAAAACTATTGTACTTCAAAGGACATCCTCAAGAGTATAAAATGATAACTCACAGAATGAGAGAAAATATTTGCAAATCATATTTGAGAAGAGATTTGTATAGATAACTCTATAACTTAGTAATAAATAAAAGCCAGGGATGGCGACGTATACCTGTAATCTCAGTACTAGGGAGGCTGAGGCAGGAGGATCATTGTGAGTTCAAAACAAAAAAAGAAAGGAAGAAAGAAAGAAACTAAAATTTTAAAGTGGGCAAATAATCTGAATAGACAACTCTCCACAAAAGAGAATAGCTAATGAGAACATGAAAGTTGCTCATGATCTTTAACCACCAGAGAAATGCAAATCAAAACCATAACAGGATACTGTTTCACATCCACTAGGATGGCTATAATTATAAAGAGTGTAGGCTGGGCAACCACGGTGGAAGTCAGTGTGGAGATTCCTCAAAAAATTAGGATTAGAGGTCTCATTTGACCCAGATATTCCCCTTCTGGATATCTTCCCAGAAGGATTAAAAGCATCATACCATAGCTATATATGTGCTCCCAATTTTGTAGCAGCACAATTTGTAATAGCTAAATCTTGGAAACAACCCAAATGCTCATCGACTGATGAATGATTTACAAAGATGATTTTTTTTAGTATTATGGTGTAGGAGACACTTTCAGGCCCTCATCTGTTTCCAAGAAGCCAATATTTGTAATCCCAAAGTTACGTTATTGGAAT